>NC_087064.1:76663917-76878225 GCF_963678635.1 Symsagittifera roscoffensis | reverse complement strand
GAATCGAAATCAAGAGCAACCCGATCACAGAGGGTAGGCAAATAAAACAAACCACAGACAGAACAAGCCTTGCTACAAACTTGGTAAAACATTCTCGCTAGACAACTCCAAACATGCCCAATAAGGGACAAATTATGGTCCAAATATGGAAAAACAGGCCACTTGCAAACGGTGTGCCGATCAGCTAACGTAAGTTATGTCAAAAATCAAGATGAAACAGACATCTAAGTGCCACAGTAGCAACAAGAAGACAACGTGGTTTCGGTATCATTTGCCCAATTTATATCGGTAAACGGCTGGGAAATACCACATCCCGATATCTATACGGTGTTGACATGGCATAATTGAAATGTTGCTGATGGCATATCAATGAATATTTGAAACTGGAAATGTTGGATTTTTTTGCCGAAGATGTCTCCAATGGACACCTTTGAAACTCAAAACGACCAGGAGAAGATAATAGCGATAGCAGTCTCGGGCAGTCCAGTGTCCTTCTTAAACGAACACGTGGTAGAGAAACTAAAGCAAACGGTGAAAGGCGCCACCTGGAAACCTACTCCCGAAGAAGATGCGGAACACAATCTCGCCCGTTACAACGAAGTTTTTACCGAAGCAGTAGGAGGAGTGATAAAACCAATCGAGTTCGGAGGATGAACAGTACAATCAGCATAATATATAGAGTGATTGGTAACAGAGCGAGCATCGTAGGCAGAAACATTTTCACCAAATTTGGGATTAAACTACACTTAAAACCAAAACTCCAGTTGTTCCTAAATATCTACTCAAGGGAAGAGTCGGACCCTACAAGAACGAATTGGGTTAAAAACAACTAAAAACGAGATTTCTGTCAAATATTCGAAAAATCAAAGCACCACATGGTAAAAACTGATTTTGTTAAAATTTTTAAATCGAGACAACAGAAGGGCAGAAGAGTACCTAACAACCTAAAAGAAATAGTGGATCAAGAAATCAAAAATTTAATAGATGAAGATCACACTCATAAACCAGAAAAGTGAAGCCACAATTAGTTTTTTAACCCCATCGAGATTACAGTAAAAAACAGTCAATCAAACTGGCATGGGGTTCGAAACAAAATGACAAAAAACGCACCTCAAAACAAATACCAAATATCCTACAAGAACTGTTATTGGGCAATGTAAACCAGCAAACAAAAACCCAGGACAGGGGGACATCTTCTTTACAAAGGGGAAATTATGCATACGCATAATTTCCATTAGACGGCAAAACCAAAAAGGAAAGTAATTTCAGCCTGATGAGATTAGAGCAACAGGCACATACCAGTTCCAAACGGAATTTTAAAAGCTCACAGACATGAACGCCGAATTTCAACAATCTCGCGCAATCGATCTCACCCTAACTAACTGCAAAAACACATTTGCACTCCTAGATGATCTTCTCGAGGTCGCAAAAAAACCGAACGCCAGGCGGCGCTTAAAACCATAAAAGACAAACTCGACACGGAAAACCTCAGAAAACTCAATGCCTCAAATACCTACGAACAAATAAAAGGCTTCATAGGATCGATTCATCATCTGACGAAACTTTTCCTCAGTTTTGCAGCAACCTCTTCTGTAAAACAGTGAAAAAATTTATAAGGTTTAATGGCTTCCGAGTCACAAATATACATTCCAAAAGGTATCAAATCTAGTCACAGAAATTAAAAAAAAGTCGACACTTCAATTGAAATCTTGAAACAAGAATCTTTAGCGATGCGTTCATATTCGGGTTAATTTTTTTGAAGGATTGGTACAGATATCATACGCTTCAAGATTTTTGAACTCACAAGACGAAAAGTAATCAACCCATAACTTCGACATCAAACATTTGTCGGGATCAAAAATGGGATTAATTGACCATTTATCAAAAAACCCAAACAGATCTGCGCTACCAGCAAGCAATTACGATAAAGATTTTGTGGTAGTCAATATCAGAGCAATCATTTCAAAGCTAGAAAATGCTCAAAGAATTGGCCAATCGGAAAGGAGTGGTAAAAATTTTGATTGACAAGAGCAAGAAGAGCAAATGAAGCCGTACGCAAATTGACTCAGTCCTAAACACAATTTAAAATCAGTCGACTGTCAATTCAAACAATACTAAGAAAAAAAATCAAACAATCGAACTAATAACTTTTGCCTCCCAATCACGCAGCAAGAAGAAAAATAGTTGGAGATCCCGGAAAAGATGGATACCTCAACACAAGAAAATAAGGCATGACAGGTGGTATAGAAAAAACAGAGATCACCATGGAAGAAAACTTCATTCCAATTAACAAATGCTCAAGAAGGAGAGGAGGCGCGAGACTCCGAACAGGAGATAAGGCCAAATTATTGTTGCAAAAACGGTGCAGAGGGAAGGTGAGAGAAAGAAAAGGGAACCATGTTTTAGAAGCAGGGGAAGAATAACTCATCCTTTTAAAAGGGCAACAGTTCATTTGGTGAAAACTGAATCAACGACCTTTTTCAAGTCAAGGAACGCATGGGAGGAACTCGATACCAAAATAGCAAACACGACCGGACAGTAGCCTGAAAAAGAGCAAAAATGACACATGAAGGAGGATAAACACCTCCAAGACAAGAGAAGGAACAACCACGCTCCAGCACGAAAGCGTACAGGAAATCATTTTCGATCTCGGAGATGACAGTAAAATCGCCCAGCACCGAAGACACCGAAACCCAAACAAAAACATGGACCTAAACCAATTGAACCGAAATTAAAGTTCCAGAACCAAGAGCCAGGAAAGAATGGACACACACCAATTGGTCTTGCCCATCGAAAACGATATAGTGCCACCAGCCAGAGGATACAGGGGATCATGATAGATGAACGGCGACCACAACTAAACAATGTCTTATCATACAGACTCGTTATAACGGCATCACGAAAGGATCGAAATTTGCGGCCCTTGGTGCATTTCAAGAAAAAGTGGAACTAGGAATGGATCAAACGATCATACGGCCAGTAATTCTACAATACACGACTCCGACTGAGCGTCTGCAGCGAAGGGCCGGAAAGCGACCGCCTAACACATCTGTCGACTGACGCAATGTTCGATATGGCCGAGGACATCTGGTTTTCTCACATCCAACTGGCAACAGTGGCAAAAAGACAGAATTGCAAAAAAATGCAGAGAGAAAAGTAAAAATCTTCAGGCGGTTATAGGAAATTATCACCATTTGGAGTAAGACAAGGTCGTTGAACCTAACAGCAAAGTCCAGTTAGCTTTCACCGGGCCCAGCCAGACGAGCTTAACAAAGATGCTTACATAGTGTAGCAAAAGATAAGTTTTTGAAATAACAAACCACAGTATTAGTTTAAAAATACTACAACAGTCCTCGCAAAGATAAGATGCAACCAAGCACAAATAATTAGGGCATAAAAATTCCAACTGTATTGCAAAGACAATAATATCAAACTACTCCTCGCACCAGTTGACAATGACAGGCCCATAAGTTTAGTAGAAATTTTTATCCAAGCACGAAAACCTAGATTGAATCAACACAAAAAATACACCATACGAAGTGGAAGTCATGGAGCAGCGGAACTCATGAAAACACTGAGAAAAACACCACACACGGGTACGCCATTTGAAATGAATATTCTGAATGTCACAAACTTTTTTCAGGGTAGACACAACAATAATCTAACCTTCGCATATCAACAACTGTTAATTAAACCGATCTTATAGGAAACATAGAAATCTTGTCAGTTTACTTTTAGCGAAAAAAAATTATCACTGCAAGTGCCAGCTAAACAAAGTAGTCAACAGGAGGAGCAAAATGTAAAAACTACCGACAAAGAATCTAAGGGTAACAATTCATCAATTTTTGATAAAGGTTTCGGTTAGAGCGTTGAAAAAACCATTTAGGCACGCTGTTGTTGAATATTGAGCAACTTTTTCAATTATGACAACAGAAAAAGTTAAATTATTCAATATTTGTTTTTCCGATCTCGAAAACACTGATGTATCTCTTTGTTCCTTTATAGAGTTCCAAAAACATCAGTCACCATCAGAATACCATTTTCCACTCTCATAAAATTTGGTAATTCCAAAACTTTGAATGGAAAACAAGAACTAAAACACTACAAAACCAGAGACGCTGTTGATGATCTCGATATCAGATGACGAGGAAATCGGTCGAGAAATAACACCACAAAAAATAGCAAAAACAAGAGTGGTGGTGTTAAAAGCTCTGAAAAGCCTTAAGGGTGGAGCAAGGCGCGGACCTGGTTCTCTTTCCGCAATTAAAATGTCTTCTGAAATAAAAACGAAACATAATGAAGAAACATTAGACTAGTAGCCCACCAGCTTACGGTTCCAAAAAATTAAGGCAAGGTAAAAGCTACAAATTTGGACGAGGGTGATCTTGAAAAACTTTTAAAGATTCAGGCGGAATATGCAATGTTTTATGTTCCAAATAGACACGCAAAAGCTCGACTACCAGTGTCTGCTCCTAACACATACAAAATTTGGTGTTTGGACTCAGCCTACTTGGATAAAACTGCTCTCCGGGTCGATTGAACGAAATCTTTTTTGGTTGGCGTAGCTGTTTTATCTAGCTTCTTTCGTGTACAGACAATGAAATCAAACTCTGCTCAACCAGCAAAAGCAGTCTTCACTAGAAAGATTATTTAGTCACCCAATACACCTATCAAAGTAGGTGTAGACAGGTAAGGGGGAAATGTGAGGAGTCTTTCAAAAAATTTTGCCCAGCTAAAAAACAAAAAAGTATCAACTCTACAGTGGAGATACAAAACATTATTGGCAGAAAGAGCTATCAGATTGTTAAAAGCTCTAATCGTGTTGTACGTGGTAGTGCTCTCGGCTCGCTAGCTCTCAGGGCGGCTCGCTATGCAACTCTATTTGTTTTCAAGTCCGTTATACAATTCGTCAAATCATATTGAACAATGAAATTGACCAGACTTCTAATAACTTATACGCTCAAAAAGAGTTTCTTGAAACAGAACTGTTTCATACCGAGGGCTGAGTAAAAATAAATCTAGCAGCTCAAGATTCTTCATGTGAATCTGATCCATATTCATTCAATATCGCCAAAAGCAACCAATTTAGTCGTCTGTAGTAGACAAAGAGGTCGCAAACAGTGTAAATGTTTTGCCACAAATCAACAACAATTGATGCCTAAAAAAATCCAAGAATAAAGCTCTTTCATTCGAAGTCAAAATTTGTTCTGACACTTCAAACTGCGAAGTTTGCAGACTTTGTCTGAGTTATCGTTTTCATCATGCTGTACAAATAATTAAAATTTGAACCGCAGACACAAGAAACCACATGTTAGTTGGGTAATTGTTGAATTGTTGGGTAGGCTGTGCTAAGGTTGCTTCTAGTAATCATACCAGTGAAAGATCAATTGCGAAAGAATTAATTCCATTCTAAATTACCGTGAAAGTCACAAGGTTCATTTTAGGTGGTTACATCGGTTGGCGAGGCAATGAGCCGGGGTAAGGTGAAATGAAAAGGGAGCTAAATTTGAGCTTCAAATGAAATCATTTGCATAAAAAAATATTTTCTTGTTTTTAAAATTTTGGCCCTTTGCTCCTACCCGAGATCTTGCTCAACCCAAAACACCTCCCGCGGGGATAAATTGGCTATACTACCTACTAATATTAACATTCCCTATTGAAACTAGTAGACTAAATGTAAATTTCCCCCAAAAGAGCACGGAAAGTTTTTCACACACTACTATCGTGGTTCAACTAAACAACTGTTCTGATTCATCAAACACGGCAAAAACAGCCAGATAAATTAAAAAGCTACAGGTTGCCATTAAGAAAGAAAAACACAAAAATATGGGTTCCATAAGAATGTTAGTTAATCATTTGTTGTACCGGCTGACCCATAGGGCGATCAAAGGTTTTTAAATTTACAGTTTGTCCTGTAGTTGTTTGAATTCATCTTCATCTCATTAAATTTTGTGCTGGGTTTCTGTTTTGCCTCGTTAGTTTGTTGAAGTTGTACACTAATAGTGATAGTTTTATATGTTTTTTTTTGCATTTTGCTTAAGACATGTTCTGAGTCATTGAGACCCACGCAAAATTGCCTTAAGTTATGTGCTTTAATTTGAACTTATGATCGTTAAAGCTGGGGTATTTCGAGTTTGTTTGGTAGTTTTATAATTACAATATAAAGGTGCTAAAAAGATCAAAGCGAAACAATTTAATACAATATAAGCGAAACAAAGCCTCAATAGAAAACTAAAGGCGCGCTTGTCCGAGTGGTTATCTCATTGGTTTAAAATCGAAAAAAGGAAACATCAAAACTGTGGTCGATAAGGCGGCTCAAATCTTAAACATTTAGCAGAAAAACGCAAACTTGACATAGTTTGACGCAATTGAGTAAAAAGGAAAAAGTTGAGTTAAACTTTCTAGGAAATTGCTTACAACAGGACCTTCTTTACAAAACGTTTTTATCAGAACACTCAGCAGGGCGTTCTTTACAACAAACAATCTTGGCCAACCAAACCTTTTTTCGATCAGATTTTGGTTTTTTCTGTTCACCTTGAAGTATTTGGATAAACTTTGAAAATGAGGAGTGCTTTGCGGTCATGCGTTTAAGGAAGTTGTTATTCAAACCTTCAACTGTATTGTTAGTTTTCAAATGCCCAGCTGTAACCCGTTGATGGTAACTGCAGCTTTCAATCTCGTATCTGACGTCGGTTCAGACGTTCTACCTTTACCGCCAAAAAATGAACAGTGAAATTGGCACAGAAATCGACGAAGGTCGGGTTCGCTGGTGCAGGGCATGTTCTTTAAATAATTCAAGTGTTGTTCGGACTTCGCAAAATAGCAAGAAGGCTGCTTTTCGACGTGCGAGCGGAATTTAAGATCAGGCTTATAAATATTTTAACATTTCCTGTAGACTGAATTGTAAAACAGAGGTTTTGCAATTTAAAAAAGTATCAGGTTTGGATTTGCTTATTTTCGTATTTTGAAATAAATGTATTTTTGACCGCTATTTTGAAATCAACGTTTGCTGGTTTTGGAAGTTTTATACCGCGACAATTCAACAATTCACAAAAAAAGTCTTCTCCTTTTTGTCTGAAAGCAATGCATGCACACAATAGATCAGAACTCCTTGTGTTGATACGTGTATAGTAAAATTTTGACAACAATCAGGGCCTTTGAAAAAATGTCTTTCCTTTTCATCTAACAACCGTTTTCTAGTTGGCTAAGTAGTTCGGGATCATGGCTTCATTTTTTCTGGTGATGGTCTTTTTGTAGGGAAACAATTTTTTGACCAGATCGCTCAACAGCAGCAACTTATCTAAACTTAAGAGTTGTTTTGAGTTTCCGTGTGTCAATATCAGCTGGTTCGGGTAAATGACTATGTTTATTTTGTATGGCGGCTTTGTCTTGGAAAGTGCTTAAATGACCAATTCTTTTAGACAAAACCAATAGACACACAGTTTTGAGTTGTTGTTCAAAACTCGATGTTTGAATTATGTGTAGGCATCATGAATTAGCAGTTTGTTGTTTTTATTCGTCAAATGGATTACCCCCGTTAACAAAAAATTGAGGGCATAAAAAGCGCTAAAATCACTCATGACTACAATTTCTTTTAACAGAGTCCTCATTTATTTTCAATTATTTTGGACTAACCAGAAAAAAGTTGTGGTTTTAATGCACAATTGCGTTGGTTTATCGAACTAATCACTTTCATTGATATTTTTTGCATTTTGATATGCTTTGTCTGTGGACATGAATGTCTAGGATACAACTGTACAGACATATCGAAATTGTATTTGCGACATATAAATAATCAAAAATCAAAACACTAATCGATTTAAGGCTTACACAGAAGTGAAACGGAGCTTTACACCGCTTGCGATGCAGCACAAACATAAAAAACGTCAGATAATGAAAAAAAGAAAAATTTTGAACAAAAAGATTGGCGAATTGAAACATTAGTAGTTCTTGATAGAAAAAAAAACTAAGGGTTCTGCGGGATGAAATGCGGGATGAAATGGGGAATTTTAAATTCTTACAGCTTGAACTTTTCCTAAATCCTCAATTGTCAAATATCAGCTAAAAATTTTCTCTAAGACACAAAAAACGCCTCTTTATCGCCACTCTGGCCCAAAAAATTTTCGCAGCCGGTTCATTTGATTGAACTCTTCATCTCAGATTTAACCAGTTAGTTTTTATGAATAGTAGAAAAAAATCTAGAAAACGGCCGAAGTTTCGAAAATGGGTCTATTCGAAATCCATAACTTTTTCTAAAAATAGTGGTCATTTAAGCAGATAAAATTCTTAAAATGGGGCTTCTCGATAAAAAAACTTACGCTAAAAATTAGCAGAGTAGTTTTTGAGAAATGTCGAGAAATTACCAAAGGTTCGAAATTTGGTAATTTTTGAGCGCTAAAGTTTTTATTTACAAACATGGCAGTCGTTTAATATGCAGATAGCATTTCAACATCTTGTTGTTTCGATTACACTCGTGACATAAAAATTGGAAGCATAGTTGTTGAAAAGAGTTTTCGAACAACAGCAAACAATTCAAAAATTGGAGTTTTCTAATAAGCATTGTTTTTTGTAAAAAAAAATTGGATCAGGCCGCTTGTGCAGAAGATATTCACAGAACAGAATACTTCACTTGATCCCGAAAACTCAGATTTGTGAGAGTAGTTTTTGCAAAAAGTCGTTTTGATTTTTCCAAAGGAAAATTTCTGGAGTAAATTATGCAGCGGGGCCTTCCACAACCCGTTATGTCGATTAGAATAACAATATCAGATTTGAGAGTGTAGTTCTCGAGAAAAGACAAAAATTTAAAAAAAAGGACAAATATTAAAACTGAGTTTTTCTAAGGCCCTTTTTTTGAGTAAAAAAAATTGGACGTAGCGGCCTACGGAGGAGAGCTTCCCACAACCTGTTTTATCTGTTCAACCAAAACTTAGATTTTGGGTCAAATTTACCCCACAAACTTTTACCAAGGCTGTGGACAATTGAGAGAAGGCCGTCCTTCGTATGATACAAAATTTTTAAAAAAGTCTCCAAAGCGTCTCAAACAAATTAATTGAAAGAAAAAACCAATCCTGTAAATTTTATTTGCAATTATCATTTGCAACTATTATCACACTTGTTTACAGCCAAGGAAAAGCCGTGACGTGGCAACTAAGCCAACAAAACTTGAATAGACAAACAGAATTTTTAGAATTAAAAAAATTTATTGAAAAAAAATATTCAATTTCATACGTACTAAATGTACTAAACAAGATGTTTTCTTAAAACAAGTGTTTGCAAACTGGGTATCCCTGTAATCACGTTTTTTAGTCGTGTTGCCGTGACTCACTATGTCGACTTTTTGATTTGATTTTTCTATTGCATTCTTTGTTGTTTTTTTTGTTTTGTTTGATTTTTGTAGAAGAGGATGAAGTATTTCTTCCTCTGATTTTGCAGTGGAAAACATAATTTAAAAAAATTTGAAAGGCGCTTTTCATTGCTTTCTTCTAAAAACAAAAAGCAAAAACAAGTTGAAATTAGCCAAATCGCGTAATTTAAAAAATGAGAAACTCGTTTATCAAGAAGAAAACCATGAAAAAATTTAAATAACAAAACTGGGAAATTTTGTTTAAAACAGCTCCTGAACCGAAATTGAAATACTGACCTTGGTCTGAAATAGCATGTCACATGCACGGATTTATGCCTTGGTTGTGTTTTGCTTGAGTCGAGTTGACAACAACTCAAATGATGTTGTTTAATTAATTGTCAAACTTCAAGAAAAACTTATGTGATTTGATAAAGCTAGCTATTCGCAAGCATATTTATTTCGAGTCTGATGATAACAATATTTGCTGTAAAGATTTTTGGGTTTCATGGAGTTCTCGTTTACTTTACTGATTTAATTGCATCATAATGGATCGCTTGAAGATTGTAGATTGCAATGGGTCGATTTAACTATTGTGTTTTTGATCATCGGGAAATAATAATTGAGATTTATTACTTAAAACAATTCGTGGCATCGTTTGCTGGATCGCTAATTTCATAAGTAAAGTAATAACTGCCTAGTTAACGCTGTGTTTAATCCAATGCTAATTGAACGCTTAGCATAGCGTTCCTCAGTTGTTGGCACGACTAAGATTTTTCGCGTTGATTTTCCGAGTTTTCCCCAAACAATTTTGGGTCACAATTTGTTTTAGTGCATTTTGGCTACCCTATAGGTTTTATGGGGTTCGGTCGAAAAAAATTCTTGAATTAAGCGAACTAAATAAAAGCAGAACCTGGCAATCTCTGAAACGGTAGAGGGAATAAACATTGCATCCTCCCCTATATGTAACTACGGAGAAAATTCACAAATTTAATAACGGCCGTACAAGATTGAATGTGATCGGCAATTCCAAACACTTCAAAAACCTACATATCTTCCCCCCTTATAACCCAATTTTCGAGAAACTTTCTCTCAATACGCAGTTTTTTCCAAGAAAAAACTACGCTGTTATGAACAATCTTTTGAAGATGAGCAGTGAGAACATTTTGTTAAATTTTAAAATATTCCTTACCTGATTTATTAAGTATTTGATGCAGTCTGCAGTATTTGAAACTGTATCTTTTACTCTCTCTCAGCTAAACTTAACTTAGCTAGCGTTGTAGAATGATTTCTGAGATTTAGTGACAATGGTTTAATATTTGTTTCGGCTTCAAATTTTTTTAACCTCAAATTAGCTCAAAAATAGCTTGAATAAACAAGAAAAAACCACTAAACAAGAAACAGCTGATCGAGTGGTTAACTAAAACTTTCAAAAATGTCTCAAACTGGCCTGAACAAAGCCAACCACAGGCTCCAAAACCAAAACAACAAAAAGAATGAAAAATTCTGAAGCAGCGTAAACATCAGAAAATAGTTGTTAAACAGAAATTGATATTGATGACAAGATTGTCATCTTCCTGCAAATGCGCAACCCGTCGGCCTTCAATGATTTCAAACGCAGGCGTAAAAAAAGAATTATCAGAAGATTTAAATCGCAACTCTAAACTATGATGGCAGACTTTTCATGGAGTTCAAAACTCAATTAATAAGTATGAACGAACTAACTGACGCATTCTTAGATACTTATAAAACAATTTATAGATAAAATCAATAACCAGGACTCAAGTTTACGATATAACTGACCGTTATCGTATTTTATCGGAATTGCCTATTGGGTTGAAAACCTTTCACCAAATCCTAGAGAAAGAAAATCTCTTTCAGCTTTGGTATCATTTGATTTCATTTATATGCGCAAGTTTGAGACCCGGATAATAAACTTGTTTTAAATGAATTTTAAATGATTTCGGCCGCAGAACATTAACTTCATGCGTCCTCCTCTTTTTTGGTGATTGGCGAGTAGTTCTCGTTGACCATCATCGACACACTGGACACAGTAGGCGGATGCGGTCGCGGGTTATTTTTACTGGGATGATTCTGATTGGATGATGATTGAGGAATGCGGTCGTGTGCATGCGAGTGGAATCGGAGGTAGTAGACCAGCACGAAGAAAGCTACAAAACAACCGCTTCATTTTAGAACAACATTTATTTTCAATACCAATTTGATTTTAAAAACATAGCCAATCGAAGATTGGAAAAGAGTCGTGAACGCAAGTAAACATAAAAAAACACTAGCTTCGTTGAAAAAATCTCAATTATCGAATTTCAAAGAAAAAAAATAGATGCCCTCTAAGTTCTTTGAATTTCTAGAACGATTTATGAGAAAACTGGATCAATAGACAAAGTTTTATTCCGCTGGGAAATCTTAAAAATTAAATCACCACTTTCGACACCAGAAATCGTTCACGTTTTTTCGCGCCATTTCAACGTTCGTATTTGGAGAGTGCTATTCAATGAATTGAATGGAGAGTGCTATTCAATGAATTTCAATTGAACTCAAGAAGTGCATTATACCTAAGTGCATCAAAGTTTTAAGACTTTCCTGAAAAAAAAAAAACAAAAAAAACCAGCAAGACCTATATAAGAGTCTTCAGTACGTTCATTTTTCTTAAAAATTATGTTAATTCAAAAATAAATTCCAATTTAGATTCAACTTGAAGACTGAAGCCGCGGTCGGATTAAAACCAGAGCAGTGCAGCGAAGAAATATTAAATCCCAGGTGGTACAGAGCTGAGTGACTTAAGCTATCTTGATTAGCTCTCGAAACCTTTGATAGATACACTTGTTGCGCAAAATGCGCTGCTAACTTGCCTTGGCAACCAAGCTCTTTTTCTTTTTCCACATTTGATTTTCAATTTAGATTACAAAGGCAAAAATACAAGAAATGTTGAAATCAATTAAAAACTTAAAAGCCCAATACCCCACGTGATTTGAACCCAAACCTCCGGACCTATAGTAGCTTATCTCAAACACTTGACCGGTTCACCTGACTGGCAAAAGTAACCCTAAAATCGTCAAAAAGTGAAAAAAGGAAGGAAAAAGTATAAGTAATACAAAGTCTGACATGTGCCTGAATCCAACTCCCGGCCTCGAGTTTAAGATTAATATGTACCAGCATCTGCAACATAGGCGCTTGATAAACTACAAACACAGGCCACCAAAAAGCAGACTAGCATGTAACGCAGCTCCGGTGCTTCAAACAGATTAACGAACGTAAAAACTGCATATACATAATATATATATGAAAAAGCAATGAAAGGAATGCAACCTTAACAATAGACTAACACTTTCGATTTCAAAAATTGAATGATAAAAAAATTAAATTAAAGGTTCTTTTTTCAAACTAAAATGGTCAAATCTGCAAAACTGCTGAGTTTCAAATCTTCAAAAAAGCTCTTAAATGGCCGAGAGCATACAACAGCAACCTCTATATTTAACAATTTCATTGGCAACACCACTGAATTCAAGAATGAGAATCTTGTTCAACTTAGTTATTTCTTTTCATTAGCCTGTACGTATTTTACTTGCTACCATCAATAGATAAATCCAGCAACACTAAATTAAAAACATCAGACTTTTTTTAAATTTAATTCTTCGTTTAACGAAAATTTTTGAAACATCATAGAAAAACGTCGATTTCGAAATCTTAATCAATTTGAGCAATCATATTAGGATGGAGCCAAGATCTGCAACTGCTAGTAGTAACCTGACTTCACTCCACTAACACGTACTTTTTTGTATAACTTTTTTGAAAATTTTCGGAATATCATAAAAAGGTCATATACAGGAAAGTTAAATGGGTAGAGCAGCCCAATTTGGAGTCCGGATTTTAAATTCCTGAGGGTCCCACCTAGTGCTGAGAAGCTCAAAATTTTTAATTTTTTTTGAAAAGCTTTAAATCATATGAACAAGAAGCACATTTTGGAAATGAAAATGATTCGAGCAATTAAACTTGGAGGAAGGAATTGCAACCTCTTAGTGCGCGCTGAGATCACTCTATTATGAGGATGGGAACTGAAAATTTAGTAAAACTTTTCGTAGATCATATATTTTTTAAAACTTTCAAAAAAATCTTGAAAAAATGTCCTGTCTCAAAAAGAAAAATGATGTCAGCAGTCACATTCGGACGAAAGATTTGCAACCTCCGAAACTACACTGGCAGCACCCATCTATATCTCAATTTTGAAACTGTTGAACAAATCGTAAAAAAAAACAGTCAAATCTCGGAGACTAAAAGCATCTGAGCAGGCACATTGCAACTCCTGAAAGTACTCAACTACAGAATTGTGAACTTCGATTTTTTGAAAATGTTGGAAAAAATAACAAAAAACGCCATATCTTGAAATGTACTAGAACTTGAGCAGTCATATTTGGAGGAAAGATTCGCAACCTCTGAGAGTACAGTGACAGCGGCTGACTAAAGATATGGTAAGCAGTCATATTTGGAGACAAGACTTGAAACACCTGAAAGTACCCTGAAAGCAACCAACTAGAGAGTTAGGAATTGCAAATTTTGTGAATTTTTTTCATTTTTGTTTTCTGAACATTTTTGAGAAAATGACAAAAATGGTCGTATCTCAAAAAATAAAACGATACGGAAGTTCATAATTAGAGGCCAGACTTGAAGCCCCCTGAGGGAACCCTGACACCATCCCACTATTGGGTTGCTAGCTTCAAACTTAGTGAAAAAACACTACATTCAAGCTGGAAAATCGAGAAAACCTTTGTAACCATAGCAATATACGATATAGTTTAAACTTTAAAAATTCTATCGTTTAACATGCAAAAATAAGACGTTGAAGAAGCTTAAACAAGGAGAGAAAGTGAAGCCCCTACGGCACACGGAATCTCTGGTGTCCCTACATCTGTACAACGATGTGGAACCAAACCCAGGTCCGAAAGTGTGGAAGTGTGCAGTGTGCGATAAAAGAGTCAAAAGAACCGAGTGGTCAGTAAAATGCAACGGATGTGGGAAGTGGGTACATTGGGGTTGCACCGACCTAGGAGAGAATGGAAGGTGGGACGCAAGTTTCAGGGCCACATGCTGCCCTGCTCCCCCCCGCCAGCAAACCGACAGCAAACGGATCAGGAGAAAGAGGAACAAAAGAGAGAAGAGACAGCGAAGGCAAAGAGAGCGACATGAGAAGTGGATGAAGGACGCAAGAAACAAAGGAAGGGAGGAGACTACCACGCTATGGGCTTGGAATATCCAAAGGGCGCGAGTTAGTTTCCCGAAAAGAAACAGATTCGCGGAGATTGTTAAATCCATAGCCAACAGCAAGGCGGAAGTGGTAATGATGAGCGAACTCCAAGAACAAGAAGAAGGCTTCAAATGGATCAAGGCCAGGGAGATGTTCGGAGTATTGATCCATGGAAAAAGAAGTGGCATTTTCCTAAGGGACCAGTGGGCCTCGAAATGGGCAGATCAAGGTTATAGGAGAATAATCCGGGAGAGAAGCATCTCGATAGACGTGGATGGCTACCGGTTTATCTCGACATATCAACCACTCTGGGAAGGCCTCAGTATCGAGTTCATGAGGTACAGAGAGGAGCTCTCTACCCTAATCGAGAGCAAGGACATGGTCATAATAGGGGGCGACTTCAACTCAGTGGTAGGGGAGAGTGCTACCAGGGGGCGGACCAGACGGCGGGTATCCACGGTTTAGGCAAGACAAATGCAGCGGGTATGAACCTACTGGAATGGTGCCAAGAGAATAGCCTAGCCTGGTGCAACTCCTTTTTCAGCCACAAGAGGAGAGGAACATGGAAACATCCCAAGAACAAAACATGGCATGAAATAGACGGCTTCATTATGAAACAACAAGACCGGGCAAAACGCGCACGGAGGATTTTCACGGTACCGACGAGCAAGGATCTAAGCGACCATAGACCGAAAGCGATGTGCTGTACCCTGAATAACTCTCTTGACAGGAAGCGCAATAACAAGACCAGCCAACCCAAGAAGAAAATAGACTGGGAAAAACTAAGAACGATAACAAAGGCAACGGAATACGCCAATAAATTAGCTACAGAAGAGCTCGAAGACTGGACACAAACAGCAAAGGCGATGAAGAGAGTAGGAGAAGAAGTGTGCGGCACAGTAGAAAAAAAAACCCTACACCCCGCGCTGGATAGGCACAAAGAGGAAATAGAAAGGGCTCAAAAGAGAATATGCGAACTAACAGCTCGAGCACAAGACGGAAACGAAGCAGCGAAGGAAGAGAGACGGAAAGCCAGAAAGGATTTCAAAAGACAGAAGAAAGGTTGGGAAGAAGAATGGTGGCTAGAGATCGTCAACGAAGCCAAAAGAGCCGAAACTAGCGGCGATATGAGAATCCTGTATAAAACTTTGAGAAGGATTGGCATCAAAGACAATAATAGCTGTGTTGAGGACGAATTCTTCAGCCCGGAGGAATACAAAGAGCATTTCATGCAAGTCTCGGCAACGAGATATGACCGACCGGAGGAAGAAATTAAATCCTTAATCGATAGTCTGGAACAAAGAAGGGACACTGTGGCACGAGAAGCAGCACGGAAAATAGAAATGGAATTCACAGTGCAGGAAGTGGAGCGAGAAGTTGCTCTCATGAAGGACGGCGCGTCAGGGATTGACGGAGTGCGCCTAATTGGGATCAATGCCGCTGACAACACAACAAAAAGAGAAATTTTCAAGAGCGTCATACAACTGCTTGAAACAGATCCAAACACCTGGCCTGAGGAAACCAAAGAAGGATGGGTGGTACCCATTCACAAGAAGGGCCCAAAGAACGATCTACAAAACTACAGAGGCATTTGCCTCCTTCCTTTAGCCAGCCGGATCATAGCCAGAGTACTGGCCTCCAGGATCAGACTATGGGCGGAAGAGATTGGGGCACTAGACGAGAACCAAAATGGCTTCAGAAAGAACAGATCGACCGCGGACGCGACACAGACTATAATCAGAATCGACGAAGAGACAAGTAGAGTTCTGGGAAGGTCTAACCACCATAACCCGAGAAGACCAGGAGCTGTACTCTTGGACATAAAAAAGGCGTACCCGAGAACGAACAAACCACTTTTATGGGGGATACTAGGAAAGCTAGGTATGCCTCCAAGCATCTTAGAAATCCTGAAAGGCTTACATGAGAACACACAATACCGAGTAAAAGGCAAACAGGAGCTGAGTACACCATGGACGCCACAAAGGGGCCTTCGCGAAGGTTGCGCCACCTCGCCCATTCTGTTTAATATTTATCATGCTACATCCATGAGGCAAGCCCAAATGGATCGGATAAAGGAGTCAAAGGAAGAATGCGGCTTGAAGTGGACCTGGAGACCGGGAAACAGCCTCCCCCCTTCGACGTCCCAAAGGAACCTACGGAGCAGCAACAGGATTGAATTCCAGATATTGGACTCGCTGTTTGCGGACGACTCTACTCTGTTAGGAAGTATGGAAGAGCTCAGTCGAGGTAAAGAGACAAATAAGAAAACGATGCTGAAGTATGAAGAAGTGTGTCACAATGGGAAAGAAGAATTCATAATGTTTGGAAGCGAGGCAGCGGACAGGACAAGGATGTTAGGAACTCTAATTGGAAGAAAGGAAGACATAAACGCGAGGATTAAAAGAGGCTACCATGCTTGGTCAAAGGCCAAGAAATGGTTATGGAAGTCAACACTGTCAAAGAAAACCAAGGCGGTAATTGTCCAAGCAGTAGTAGAGTCAACCATGCTATTCGACTGCTCGGTGAGACCTTGGACAACCACGGACATGTCGAAACTACAAAGAGTGGCCGATATAGCGTACAGAAACGTATGGAATAATGGGAAGGGACTGGCGCTATACAGGATGCAGAAGGAAGGGGTGAATAGTTTTGAGATCAGAAGGCAACTAGGAATAACATCAATTCGACAGAAGATAGAAGCACGGGCACTGAAGAGGATAGGACACGTGACGAGGATGCCGGACACAAGAACAGTAAAGAAAATCACTCTGGGCAACTGGACGGAAGTAGGCGAAAGACCAAAGAATGGGAAGAACAACACTATAACGTACTGGAAAAGAATTTTAAAAGAGGCAGGGTTAGATTGGACTAACATCGAAGGTCTAACTATGGACAGAAAAAATTGGAAGGGTATTGTAAACGAAAGGAAGAAGGCCATGGATGAATGGGAGAACAAGATGTGCGAAATACACAAAGGGGATCAGAAACCAACCAGAAGCCAAGCCGGTAAAACAGTCACGGAGGAAGGGTTCAAATGTCGTTGGCCACCATGCGTAAAGACATGCCGAACAAAGGTGGGACGAGACCATCATGAAACACGAATCCACAAGCGCAATGAACTAATATTTGAATGTGAAAAATGTCACACAACTTTCGAACAAAAAGCACAAAGAACGAACCACGCCAAGCAATGTGGAGGGGCCCCAAGAGGGACGTGCCCGGACTGTGGGAAAGAACTCAGCACGACGAACATGGCGAGACACAGAAGAACCTACTGTTCGAGAAGACTTGACACAATGACTCTTAGAAGCGCGAGCACACTAGCCAGGACCACATGCCCGGACTGCGGGATCCCCATCACAAAAACAAATGTAGCAAGACACAGGAACACGGCGTGTCCGGGGAGTGGCAGTCGAGACCCCCAGGGGTTGTAAACGACTTACAAGACAAGACAAGACAAGTGAAGCCCGCATTTAAATATACAACAGATACAAAAATATAAGGTGCAGTGCAACAAAAGTAAAGATATAAGCTTAATGCAGCATAATTAAAACAGAAAAAATGATAGGACCATCAAATAAATGATCTCTTTTATTTGCGACTTGGCTTGAAAAAAAAAAGAGATCGCATTACGACACCACGCTGGCCATATTGGAAGATAACTACTCATAGCGATTATATCATTATCTGTTATTCTATATTCGTAATCAGAGAGCGCAAGATGCCTCCCGATAAGCAAATTAGATTGAACTGAACTTGAAAACATACCGAAAGTCAAATCGCGAACAATCAATATTGAGCGTGAAAAAATTTCCTTTAAAACAAACAAACAAGAAATTGACTTAAGGAGGTGACTTCATTTCGTACACTTGAAGAAGTTGACCTCTTTCCCCCAATGCCCCCATTACATCGCAATTCAAAAATAGACCAAAAAACAGCAATAGTGGATCATTAAGCCGTATATCATTAAGCATCTAGTGTAAGATTTGATAATACTTCTATAAGTAAACAAGAAAATCGCAAAAACAAGAAAATCGCAATAGTGGACACGGAGGCGAAGCTGTGCTTCGCAAACACTTGCGAGAACACGGCCAAAAAGCAGCTCTATCAAGTGACATGAGAAAAAGTAGAAATAAGCCTCGAATTTGCAAAAACTCGAATTAGCAAAAATCTGCCACCTAGCAAATTTGAGTCTCACGCACTAACAATTCAGCCACGGATGCTTAAACTCCCCAAAACTAGCCACCAATAATGCAGCTACTTATGCTAATAAATTGCCAATTCGATGCAGCAAAAGTAGCATCAAATACAAAAAGATACAATTTTACATGTAAAAAATTGCAAAACATAAAGCCATATTATGTATATTGAGAGATATATTGAGTTAGAAAAAATTGCGGGATATATTGACTTAGAAAATTTCTCAAATCGAAATTTTATTATTGTTGCTGTATGAAACAAATATCTTTCTTCGGTTCACTTGAATTAAAAATGTATCAACTGTAAACTTATAACTATTCGAATGCTATCAATAAGCTGTAAAGGTGCAACTAAATATCAAAGGTGCAACAGGAGGCCAGCTAATTACTTCAGTTTTCTTAAAAACTGAAGTGATTACAAGAGCTTGTTAGGTTAAGGGATGCTTAAAACGTTCCTCATTAGATTTGGGTGGGTAGTTTTCGAGAGAAGTCAGAAAGGTTCAAAAAACGGAAAAATCGAAAATTTGACTTTTCCAAGGGTCAAAACTTTTTGTTTAAAAAAATTGGACTTAACCGCCAATAGAGTGGAGCTGCTTCCCACATCCCGTTCTTGACGCTGAAACCAATATCTCAGATTCGGGAGGGTAGTTTTTGAGAGAAATAAAAAAAAGTTTCAAATAACTCAAAAATTCGACTTTTCTGAGGGTCATAACTTTTTGTGTTAAAAAAATGGGCGTAACCGCTTATGCAGGAGAGCTTCTCCGACCCGTTCTATCTATTAAAAACAAAATCTCAGATTTGAGAGGGTAATTTTCGAGAAAAGTTTGAAAAAACGGTCAAAAAATCGGAAATTTGACTTTACGGCGGGTCATAACTTTTTGTGTGAAACAATTTAGGCGTAATAAATTATGTATCGGAGCTTCACACAACCCATTCTACTCATTGAAACTAAAACCTCAGATTTGGGAGGGTAGTTTTTGAGAAAAATTTAAAAAGTTTCAAAAAAACGGTCAAAAATTAGTAAATTAAACTTTTCTGAGGGTCATAATTTGAGGGAGTTTTCCACAACCCGTCCGTTCTATTTGAACTAAAATCTCAGATTTTGGAGCGTAGTTTTTGAGAAAAGTCAAAACGTTTGAAAAAACGGTTAAAAAACCGAAAATTTTGAGGGCCATAAATTTTTGTGTGAATAAATTTGGGCGTCGCCACGACCTGTTCTATCCCTTGAACCCAAAATCTCAAATTTGGATAGGTAGTATTCGAGAAAATGGAAAAAATCAAAAAATTTGGGTCTAAAATCCCCCCCCCCCCCACACACTTTTTTGAAGGCTGTAGAAAGTGGGGTAAGGTATAAAGAGACTAGGGAAGTATGCAGGTACACAGGAGAGTGAGCAGATTTACCATTAGTACCACTCTTTTGAAAATCGTTGTAGTAGTTTTTGAGAAAAACGAATATTTTCCAAAGCGTCTCAAAAAATAAAAAACCCGATCCCAATAACATTTTCATAATATCTGTTTTTATCAAACAGCAACAAAATATCTTATTGCCAACTCGATGCAGCAAATATTGCTGCTTTAAGTCGCAACAATAATTGTGACTTAGTCGCAACAATATTTGCGACTTAGGTTGGAAAAAAAGAAAAATCGCACTATAACACATTGCTTCGCAAGTGTAATCATTAAGCCGTATATCATTAAACATCTAGTATAAGATTTGATAATACTTCTATAAATAAACAAAAAAATCGCAAAAAGTCCAAATCAATCTGAGTCGACTGACCTGCAATGACGGCGGAGTAGGACACGAATCCGAGCCATGCATAAGTGTCGCTTCTGGGCAGTGCAATGACTAGAGTGAGATAGATTAGGTCAAAGGAGGACTGCAGTGCCTTCTGGAAGGAATTGAAGCGCCCACACTCCGAGGTGTCCACCGACTCCTGGATCATCTGTGTCACGCCAAGGTCAAACGTCCACAGTCCTAATGGCAGAAGACGATAGTATTTGTGAAAAACTTTTTTATCGAAAAACATGGACTTTGCAAGCAAATAGTTAAAAATTGAATGTAAGAGACAATTCGAGCAACAATTATGAAAAATACGACGCCATTTTGGACATATTTCTCGGCGAAGCCACATCCACAAGTGCATCTGTTTATTGGAGCTCAATTCAACTAAGCCCTTCATATAAAACTGATCTTACAAAATAACAATTGCGAAAGACTTCAACCCATCATGATTGGTTTGGTTTGTAAAGTAACTTTTTCAAACTAAAGGATGGTATCTGGTTTTCTTTTAGTGATATGCTGAACCTTCTGCCTTAATGAAGGCCTGGCTTTCAATTCACGCTCATTCTGTTCATTTTCAGCTTTAAGCTACGCTTGTCAATCGTTCGTAAAATCGGCCCAAAACTTGGCAATTACAGCTGCTTAAAATAAGGTTAAAGTTTTTAAAATATTTAAAAATCATTAAAATCTTCAGCCCCTACCTGGTCTCGTCTATATTTTTTCTCGTTTCACTGAACAAAAGATGTGAACACATGAAAACCACTTTAGTTTTCGACAATTGAAAAGACGGTTCTCATTCAAAAAACTTTATGCGCGGAAGACTTGATGAATGCATTGCCAACAAAACGATCAGCTGCTGTTTTTCACTTGTGGAAATGAGTATTTGCGGCATTTTTGTTTTAGACTTTCAGGTAGACTTTCACTTATGCAAACTTTTGAGTAAATTGCGCTTCTCACCTGCCCTTGAGAATATGATTCCGATTGCAAACACAATCACAGACATGTAGTTGTGGTCATCATCACTGCCAGCCTCAATCCCCTCAGTAGTAGCATTCTTACTTCCATTAAAGATTCCGGTCCCTGTCTCAGTTGGTGGTTCGGCAGCTGTGCCACTATTGCCACTGGATAGTACGTGCCAGGTGGATCCGGGGAGGAAGAAGGAGGCGACTGAGATGGACACACATGTGATCTGGATGATGCTGCCGACCATGGTGGTCCTGATGAGTCCCAGTCTGTTTTTGAGGAAGGGGAAGATGATTGTGCCCACCACTCCCATACATGAGCCTAAGAAAGATAGACGCTACAAACTGTCATTTTCTGCAAACTCCAGATAATCAACAAACGACCATAAACGATTAGACATTGAAATATATAGGGTCGGACACTAATCAAGACATTCTTCAAAGAGACACTCATTGTTTTATTCAGCTTCAAAAATTCATTTTCTTTAACCCTTTACGCCGATAATTAGACTATCTTTTTCCATAGATTTCAACGAGACGGCTAATTTTCATCCCCGAAAAACAGATTGCCCAAATTTTTTACAACAATCAACATTCGCCCTTTGAACTATGACTCCAACTTGCCTTCTGACCCATAAGTACATACAACAAGTAACCTTTTCCGGTAACTTTTTCATTGTCTATACAGATTGATTTTCAGTCATGGTAATAAGCTATCTTGACATGCACGTTATTCACGAAACGTTTCCCAATTAACTTTTGATTATTCTCATTTTAAGGTTGAATTTATTCTTCATTTTTGATGCTACTCAGTAACATGTTACAAAAGTTCAAAAGATAAGTTTTAGTTACAATAAATCGTTGTTTAAAAATATATATTTTTTCATCTTTGTGGTGCAAGAAGAGAGGAAATAAAAGTTCTTAAAACAAGTAGAATAAATAGAGTTCTTGGTAGTTAAACTAAAGAAAGTCTGAATTTACCTCCTTCACTGTTTGTCGACAAATTTTTCAGAATTTTTCTCTGGTGAACCATTGTTTCGTTTGTTAAACAATAGCGAGAAAACGACAAAACAGCATCTTAAGAAGATGAAAATAGATAAGGTACAAATGAGCCACCAATTAGAAAAAAACTTTGCTTTAAGTCGGCTTCGAACCTGCGACCTCGAGATTTGGAATCTCACGTCCTTCCCTCTCAGTCGAGGACGCTTAACATTTGGTAAACTCTAGCGACAAATAAAGGAGAAAACAGATGCTACAAAAGTTTCAATGCTACAGATCGTGATTATAGCAAAAATGCCACCATATGACCTTCAGTTTACGAGTTAAATTGTAAGGAAGTAGTCATAGTACACACTATGCTCGCTAGTGCACACACAGCTGAGAAAACGACAAAAGGCAGCTCTAAATAGAAAAAAACTTGAATTAGAAAACTCTTTGCAATGTGTCGGATTCGAACCTTCGATCTTCACAACTAAACATCTGCGCTACTGGAAAATACACTCAAACTAGTCACCAAATGAGCAGACAACAAATGCTATGGAATTTTCAAAGCTATCGATCAAGATTATAGCAAATAATCAAATGAGCATTTGCGAGTAAGTTGGAAAGAAGTATAGTCAAAATATTACACTAAGTTCGCTTGTGTAGTGATGCCAGATTTTCCGTGATAAAAAAATCACCCGAATGCAGAGTTCCTTCTTTTTTGGCCCTTTTAAAGCTCACTTCAATACCAACTGCAATTTAGTCGCCAGATTATATATGCAACAACTAAATAAAAATGTTTTTCCTCGCATAGTTGTAACCAACTGACTTTTGGCCTACTGTGTATCATATATTGCAATTTAAAGTTTCATACAGGGTTGAATCGGAGCTAAGCACCATTTGCAATACCAAACAATCATTAAAGCAGATAAAAATTTGAGATGCGAGCATTTAGGTCGAAAAAATTGAGAACACTCAAAATAACCACATCCACAAAATTAGAGAAAAAGACGTCCAACAACAGAGCCGCCGGCCTAAACAAAAAGTCAGTAGAATTAAGCGAGCACCAACAACTAAATCGACTGCAATTAATAAATACCCGTTTAGCAAAAATCAAACACAATTATTGTCAAGAAAAAGTTTAAGCTATTAATTTCTGAAAACCTAACTTTTTACATTCCCCCCCCCCCCCCCGAAAAAAAACAGAAAAAAGTAAAAATCTATTTCCTTTTAAAAAAGCAAAATTGGGTCACTAAGCGTAAACCAGTCAGTCGAAAAAAGCGTTTAAGCGGAAAAAAGACGAAATTATACAAAGCAAGAGTTGGTAAATATACAAATTACAGAAATGAGTCAAACCCGCTTCAATTACATTGAACATGAATTATATCAAATGAAGTTCGTGATATGGCACCTCAGCCGATAAAACATAAGCAGACAACGATGTATTTTTTTAAACGTCCAAAGCCCAGTCGTTACCTCTAGACCAAATTTGCCGAAACTAATAAAGTTGATTTCATTACACAGGGGGAAGCGGCAAACCCAAGCTAAAAACGCCAAGCAGTAGATATAAAAAAGTAAAAGAAAATGAAAACTTAAGTGAGTTATGAAAAAAATATATTGACCTCTACGGGAATCGAACAAGCCCTCGGGCATCCAAGCTTTCCAGTGTCGCTGATGCATATACAACCAAAGACAAGCGGGAAAGCGGCAAAAGGGAGCTTTACAAAACACAAATTTTGCATGTAATAATTTGGAATGTAATTAACAAAAGATACATGCAATTTATGTATAAATTAGGCATTTCAAAAACTTTGCGAAACATTGAGTTTGGAAATTTTTGAAATTGAGTTTTCATTTATTACTGTTGTATGAAACAAATAGCTTTTGCCTGTTCATTTGAAGAATTAAAAATGCATGAACTGCGCAAACATATCAACTGAAACTCAAAGCACATGCTATTAAACCGCCAAAGCAGCCGGCTGTAAGAAGGCCACCAAACGAAAGTAGCACTTACATTTGCTACTAGTTTGGAACAGAAGTTGGGTCTTATGCGTTAAACGGCCCAAAAATCAAAATTGAAGCAAAATGAAAACTAAAACTGAAACTGATCCTGATTGGCTAATATTAGCCAATCAAATTCGAGCAACTAGGTCAGCCACTTCGATTGATACTGAGATTAATCCTGATTGGCTCGTATAATATGTAATAACTGAAGTAATTGTATGTTGATTATGTGTTTTCAATTTGAAATAAAATTTCTGACTATTTTCCTAATTTTGGGCCGTTTAACGCATAAGACCCCAGAAGTTTCCTTGAAGTATCACACTACACTACACTTCGCTTGTGTAAACATACGTGGTATGACATGTTCAAAATTATACTCACTTGCAGCCATGGTGAGTGAGAGATATCCCTCTGAGAGTCCCTGCAGAAGCATGTAGCCATTTGTGACCGCGTTGAAGTTGAGGACAGTGAGAAACAGAAGCGCCAGAGCTAAACACAAACAAAATGCTTACTCGACTAGAACACTCCAAAGTGATCTGATTCTGAATTGTTTCATTTTGGACATCAAGTGAGGAAAAATTAGGTTCAGATACAAGGTGAAAAAGTTATCATTCGCGGGGTGTATGATCAATACATTTCTGGCAGTTGAAATCCTGCCTGGTTGCACTTATTAGCGTTTTCTGAGCAATCATTTTCGCTTCAATTTTCATAAATTAGTTTGCTCACCGAATCCCGCATATTTGACTGTGTATGAGTTGTATATTTTGAATCCGTCTCTAAAGGTCAGAAAAAAGAAGAGGAATTTGCTGCATGTGGTTTTTCCAAATGAAGATCCCTTGTTCAAAGGATGGGACGGTCCATTGTCGATGTTCTCCCGTTCTCTAAAATACATCATGAACAAATACTTTAGTTTTTTCAACAAGAGTAACAGAGCGATAAGATATATTACAACGGAAACAGCCATTAACTTTCGAGCAAACTTCAGTCTAACTAAGGCAATGGATAAAGATAAAAGGGTGTTCTATCAACTATTTCTAATATGAACCCGCGCAATTTACTGAGCGAACTTTGCTCGAATTTACTACCCGGATAGAATCAGGGTCAGATCTATGCGAGAGGGTTAGTATTTAATATCATTTGGTGACACACCGGCTCTAAAAACTGTTAATTTTGTCGATCCAAGAACCATGCAAACACATCCGCCCCTGCTTATTATCATTAGGGGGGGGGGGGGGGGGGGGGGTTTACATGCATGGTTTGAGACAGAAGCAATTACCGATCGACCATCCAATGGTTCAAGCACGCATATATTTTGTCTCATGCGTATCTGCTTTACATGCATTAGCTGAATATAATTTAATTTATAAGCCGATGAAGAAGCAAAGAATGTTCCGAACACATAACCATTGCAAACAATAACAATAAAAAATCTTATTTTTGGCAAATTTTGTGAGAGTTTCTTAGCTGGTTAAGCTTGTCTGTTATGAAGCTTCTGTTATTGAAATAAGCTTCAATAATATGCTTAAAAAGCATTAAAATATCGAAAACAAAATAATCAGACCGCAGACAAAAGCACAGACAGAACTATTCGAATCCGAGCCAAGACTGAAGAAGCTGTTAGAAAATACAATACTCCACGAGCAATCCTATAAGACATTTCTTCGTGGTATCTGAGTTCGCGTGAAAAAGAAAAAGATGGTTCCTAAGGGTCGCAACAAGTAGCAGACTGCCTCAAGGCCTATCTACTCATTCATAACGTTACTTCTAACAAAACTAAATCCACATCATTAGCTCATGCGAGGCATCAAAGATTGAACAGAAAAGGTGAACAGAGGTCAAGAGTCAGAAGAGACTGGCCATATACCTAATAGCGACGTTAGACACATCGTGCCTGGTCGTTCTCTCAAGGAGAAGACTCTCCCCCAGAGCAACCGAGTTCTCATAGAGCTCATCATGAAACTGATCGCCCTCTGAGCTGAGAGGGAGAGCCCTGATTTGGGCGCCTACTCTGCTTTGTTGGGGCCTGTTAGGGTTAGTATCAATGACAAAAGAAGTAGTCGTATTTTGGGCGAACGGGTTCGAGTGACCGCCCACTGCACCTGCTATTGCAGCCTGGTTGCTGTAGCAAATACCAAATCCAGTTTAAAGCAAACTCAATTCCAAAATTTCACTCAATTACATTCACTATTTTTATTTGAAAAATTCAAATACTTCAAGTTTTTACGGATCTGAAGTTCACCTTTCAAAAAATGTTCTTCAAGAAGTTCTAGCCAGGATACGCTTTTCCACCTTCTATTATTAGCTGTTTTTAATTAATTTTTGCAAAAAATTATAAAAACTGTGGTCCACGGTGTGAAAATACTTTTTTTATTCAAACTAGTAATTTTTACGGACTTGGTCATTTCAAATTTTTTTATGAGGCAGATATTGTTATTGCACATTCTTTGGATAGCATTATATTGTTCAAACCCTTGGTTAAAATATGACAATAATTTAATTACTTTTCATTCTACCATTTTCTTGTAAGATAACCTATACCATATAATTCCTGACTTGAATTCTTGCGTTTATTTATGTTCATGAATTTTTGACCCATCTTTTTCTGTACATAACTTCAAAAAAAATTGTTTGAAATATCAAAATTTTTCATTTTCCGTGAAAAATTCCTGTTCGTGCAATAAAGCAAAAACATTACAGCCTTATTTTCAACCATCCCTCATAAATTTCAATTACTAATCAGGAAAAAATGAGACCAAGATACTAAACGCCTATACAGCAATTAAGACACTGCGCAAGGTTTATTAGAGCCCCTAAAAACAACCTTTTTGAAGTGTGAAATGGGATTTTTCCAGTCAAATTGAAATAATTCCAAAAAAACATGCCAACAGATATTGAAAAGTCATAGATGAGCGACGGCAACTATGACTCTCAATCATAAGTTATTGGTTCCAGGCCCACCATGATCGTAATTCCAAAAAAAAACAGGTCTCAAAATCATAAGTGAACAAAATGACGCGAAGGGACTTTCCAAAATATGAACAAGTAACGTGACTTTAAGAAAAAAGAAAAGGAATTAGTTGATAGAAAAAAGAATTAGTTGATGGAAGTGAAGTGCTTACTTAGTCAATGACGTCATCTCGGCATTCTCTGGCTCCTGCTGCAGCTTCTGCACGTTCTCATTTGAGCCTGAAATCAAAATAAATGATCCATTTTTTCAATCATCAAACAATCCCAAAATATTTTCTCATACAGTTTAATTGAAAAATTTTAACAACTCGAGTAACATAAATAAATGGCAAAATTCTAAAAACAAAACAAAAACAGAAGCTGAGAAACAAAACACACAAATAGACTTCAAGAAGAAACATAGACTCAACAAAAATAAAACATTTGGATTATGATGCCACCTTTGAATACAATGATATTGCTACGTGAAGAACATTCAAAAGAAAAAAAAAGAGGATAAAAAATCGTCGGTTTTCTGTTATTTGATCCATAAAAAGGTTGAATGAACTGACCAGCAGAATTGGCTTTAACACTGAGAGCTGGTTCGAGAGTGTAGACATGTACAAGTATGCTGTACTCCAACAGGGCGGAGACCACATTCCAGACTGCGATGAAGAGGGCGGTGAACTTCCTGCCCGCTCCCTCCATCAGAAAACCCACAAATATGGGCGCCACTATGTTCGTCACCATGTCTATACGCCTCATCGTTGCATTCACGTCTAAACATGAGCAAGAAATAATAATGAACCGTATAGAATCACAATATAGAATTCGTACAACTTGAAACTTTAGGCCTTACATTCTCTAGCTCAGCTGAAGAATCAAAATTTTTTTAAGCTATCCAAAATTTTAAAAGTCTTGACAAAATGAGAAAAAATTGACAGAAGAGTTTTTTAACTGCTTCCCAAACAGTGCAGGAGTATTGAACCTCTCACTGTAACCTTTTTCAGTTTCTTCAGAACGTTAAATCACATGCTTTTCATTCAATCTCATGATTCATGAAAAAATGCCTTGTGAAAACTTACATAGAAAAACAAAGATTTGCACACAGAGACGAAACTAAGCTTCAGGCCACTTGCAATACAAAAATTAATTACTACGATAAATATGACAAAATTGAGTTTCAAATACTTCGCAAAATTTAACTGACAAAAATATCAAGATGAACAATGATTTATGAATAACAAGGTTGTTTTGAAGGTTGGCCGGTTGTTTTGAAGGTTTCATAGTGCCGGTTAGCCAGGTTTCTTTAATTTCTTGTTTTGAATTCTTTTAGAAGTATCTGTCGTTTTTGGGCAGATGTAATGGATTAAAATTAAGCATCAATTAGATTTAAAAAGATAATTAGGAAAAACATCGGATTTTGGAGTGAGCACCCTACAAAATTCCGCTAAAAATTATTCTGAAAAACGGAGACATTCGCCACTTTAATAGGCATAATAGACTCTGAAAGAACTTGTCCGACTTTTTGTGGTATCACAATCACGACCAATAGGCCTTTGATATAATACAATACTGAACCTCCAACGAGGTTCTTTGCGGTACCTAAAACTAAGCGAAAAATTTCCCAAAACTATTGAGAGCGGTGCGAAGAAAAACTATGCTACTAAGCCGTTTCTCGCTTAGTTAACGGATAGGAAAAGTATGAAAGATAAAGAAAAGAAACGTTTTTTGTTTCAAAATTTTGTAATCAGAAAAAAATTATTTCCAGTTTGCAAAATTGTGCTTTACCTGTCTCGAAGTTCAGCTTGCACATATATGATTTTCGAGAATTAGGTAATTGTTCCGATTTATGAAGAAAGTCAGGAAAATATATGCTTGGGTTGAATTTTTATTTAGACAAACTTCATAACACACAGGCGCAGGCGAAGCCGAGCTTCGCATCACTTCCTATACAACACAAACATAAAAACATAAGTCGAAAAAAATTTTCTGAATGTTGAAAAAAACTATTTAAAACAAAATTTTCGTATGTCTAGATTAAAAAAACAACTAGGGACCCAGCTCAAGCTGGAGGTATGTTTTTGATATTGATTGAATTTGCTACATTGATGCGGCACGAAAAATGTGATGTTAAAAAATTGGGCTTTGGCTCAAAACCTTAGTTGTTTCTCTACTAAAATAAGTGAGGAGTAAAAAAAAATTAAGAAAATCAATTTGCTCAAGGAAATAACAATTTTGTTACAGGCAATTATGGAGCCACCGCTTCTGCAGAAACCATTATCACAACCAGTTCTTTAAGTTAAACTTTTCATCTCAGATTTGATTACGTAAAGTTTCTAAAAAAGGGTCAGCAGTATTTCAAAAATCCATATATTTTCCAGCAGAGAGCAAAAAGTTTATAAAAAACTTGCAAAGCTTCAAAACTTCGATTCGGTTGAAGACCATAACTTTTTTGAAGCAAACTGGGCCTAGCCATTTATAACGAAAAGCTATAAACAACCGGTTGTTTCGATTAAACCTATGATATCAGATTTGGCAGGATAGTTAGCGAGAAGTCCAAAAAACGGTCAACTAATTTAAAAAATTGGCATTTCCGAGAATTTAAGCTTTTTATGTTAAAAAATAGGGCGTAGCCGCTTATACAGAAGGGATTCACTCAACCTGCAATTTCGATTGAACCCAAAATCTTAAATTTGTTACGGTAGTTTTCGAGAATATTCAAAAATCTAAGAATATTCAAAAAATGGTCAAAAATCAAAAAGTTGACTATTCTGCAGCCATTAATTTGTGTAAATAAAAGTTGTGCGTTGCTACTCCTTCGGCGAGCATTGCGAAACAATTCTATTCATTAAAACCAAAAACTCAGAAATGCTAGGGGCATTTTTCGAGAAAACGAAAACAAAAATATGAGTCAAATATCCCCCAGAGACTGTTTCGAAGGCTGTAGACAGAGGGGTCAAATAAAAAGGACTCCCGGTGAGTATACCGGCACACAGGGGAGTGAGCGGTCTTTCAATTGAAAAGCATTTTAAAAAAATCTAAGCCTTTTTTGAAAATCAGTAGAAGTTTGACGAATTTGGAAAACATTTTCCATAATAAAAAAAAAATCAACAAACCGACTTGTAAACATACAACCAACATCAAAAGTGCGGAGGGGAGTGTTCAAGTTGTGTTTTTCTTGAAACGACCAAAAATTAGGCCATTATGTCGATATAGAGAGAGAGGCGAAGCTGCGCTTCGCAAACACTTGCGAGAACACGACCAAAAAAGCAGCTCTTTCAAGTGAAATAAGAAAAAACAAATAATAATTTCATATTAGCAACAGTTCGGCTACGTGTCGGATTCGAATCTACGACCAACAAAATTCGAGTCTCACACACTAACCAGCCATGATGCTTAAAATCCCTAAAAACTAGCAACCAATAACGCAGTTACATTTGCTAATAATTGCCAATTCGATGCAGCAAATTACAACAAATACAAAAAGACACAATAGTGCATGTAATAAGTGGGAGGGAATGAAGCCAAATTATGAATAAACTATGCATTCCAAAAAATGCGAAATTCATTGAATTGGAAAATTTCTGAAGTCGAGCTTTTTATCAGTGTACTGCTTTTTCAAACGAACTTTTTTCGGTTCATTTGATGAAATAAAAATGCATCAGCTGAGTTAACTTTTTACTGATCAAATGTCAAAGCACATAAGATATTATACTGCCACCGCAGCCTACCGATTCATTAGTGCCACAAAAATTAGCACTTTTATTTGCGACTTAGGTTGGAAAAAAAGAAAGTTCGGACAATTTACATATGCTAAGCAATGCGTATTAGTACGAACTTTCTTTTTTTCCAGGCAACGTAAATAGTCCAAAACAATTTGGGCCGAAGATTTTTTAAGCGAAACAAAAAAATGCAGGAAATACGAAGTCAAGGCAAGTTAAATTAAAAAATGTAGCAGCAAATCAAAAACTAGAAGCAACGAAAATGCGCGCAACAAAAAAATGATTTCAAGATGCGACAATTATGTCGACAACGGATAAACAGAAAAATAATTGGCCGCCATTTTTATGTGAAACAGAATATTTGCCGTTTGAAAAAAAAAAACAGATCGTGGTCAGATTCGAACCCAGGACACTTGCCGTCCTAGGCATATCTCCAGGCTAAGTTGGCCGAGGAACGCATAGAAGTTTGAATTCATTCTGGATCAATATACAAGTCATTCTGTTACACATATTGTTGGCCCGAAAAAAGTCTATATTCCAGTTTGATAACGCTTGCTAATGGGGATCTCATATGATGCTGTTCAAATCTTAACACGAATTACAATCCCGCGCACAAAATTGTTACCAATGAAAATCGGGCAAGCCAATACAAAAAAGAATTCACACAAAGTATTGGAGAGCATCTATAGGGTAAAAGGAACATTAAGGGATTCTTGTTTCTTTTACGGAAACATTTAGAGCTTCCTGTTTCTTTTAAGGAAACATTAAGAGCTTGCTTCTTTTACCAATTAATTTTTTTGATTTAAGTGATTCATTTTCGCGATTGTCTGTGATTTTTAATAAGTTAAGTGTTTCATCGCACGTGAGAATTTTTGAGAGCTACATTTCGAACGTTAAATAAAATTTCAATTTCCGGCTTTGGTACTCTTGCCTTTAATGCACTTTTGTATCTAAATCTAAAAAATCTTGTAATCACCAGCGATTCCTCCATGGCAAAAACGACATCTTAAAGCTACTTCACAATTTTGAAACAAAAAAGCGACTTTCTATTCAGCCATGGCATTCCTTTAAGCAATCAATTAATATTCGTCGACTACGCAAACAAACTGTGTCATGATTTCGATGTTTCAATAATATTTCATTGTTGTTGGGTTGAATGTACGTAATCGATCCAGACTGACCTGTGAGGGCGAAGTGTCCTGCATTTGCAATGACCACCACCCAGTCCTTCTCAATTGCAATGGAGTTGGCAGCACTAGACAATCTACCAACCACAGACATGAATATGATTCCAGCCAAGTAGAGAGTGACTGACCAGTCTCCTATGTGTCCAGTGTCCAAGTAGCTATCCAGTAGGATGTAGATGAGGATGTTGCTCACTACTGCGCACAAATTCTGCACCAGAACTGTCACTCGGATCACTAAACAACCACACAGACTAATCAAAACTGCTACTTTCTTATTCCGTTTCATTTACCATGAATATCTACCGCTATGAAACGCACATGAATTTCAATTTTATGGAGTAAACAGTAGTTCTACAAGGTTATGCATGAAAATCACTTAAGTCTGGAATTAGTTTATTACCAAACTTCAAGCTTCTTCACCAATGGACAACGTAAACAAAAGTTACACATACAAAAAACAGCGCTCTATTGATGTTCATGCACATTTTTGTGCCGTCAGATTCAACATTTGAAGCTGGTGCTTCCACATATTGCTCCACATATTGCACACAACTACTTTAATGGTGCCACTCTGATGACAACAAAACTGACCGTGTAATCTCCTGGAGAGGTCTATCCAGTAGCCGATGACATGTAGCAGAAGGATAAGAGAGATGGATATGGAGATGGAGTTGAGAGCAGTGACCCGGAGGGATCCCTCGTCCGGCGAGAGGATCACCAAGAACAGACCGAGAGAGAAACCCCACCACCTGTCACCCTAACACGTGCAACACAGTAGGGTAGGTTACTTTACTCTCAACTGAAGAGAAATCTGACAAGCAACACCCCAGGAAAGCCCCTTTTCAGCCAAATAAAAATTGCATATGAATGATAAATGAGTGAACTTCATGATATACAGAGTAGAAATAGCGAAGAAGGGTTGAAAATCATCGAAAAATGATTGGAAAATGAAATAAATGTAGGATAGAAGTCCAGTGAGCAGATTGAGTGCCCTTGATATAAGGACCTTTCAGTTTTTGCAACAGTATATACTACAAGTTGATTTTGTAACTCAATTGCATATTTTGTTAGCATTGTTGGATTAATAAATTCTTGCTTTCTGAATTTCAAATTGGTCGGCCTAGAAAAAGTAATGGTTTTTGAAAACTCACCCTCCCCTCAGGGAAAGGCTACTACAGCTGCGCCTGCGTTTTAAATGATTGATAGCCTGTGTTATCTTTTTTTAAATGTAATTAATACTTGCTTCAATGCAATTGTTAAAACTGATTTATAAATTTTTTCTCTTTTTAACTTACCCATGCTTGCAATGCGTGAGTGTAGTAAAGCTGCCATTTGATTCCCAGAAATATCTCTGAAATAAACAGGCTGGCTTGCTTGCTGTTATCTTATTTTTTAACATTGCAACAGAAAATGTGCAACTTAGATAGCTAGAAAAAAAATTTATGTTAAAATAGAAGTTGTAAACAGGAGCTAACTGAGAGGGCAGGGCAGGGCTGCGACAGACCTCCTCCCGCCTGAATTTGGTACGGTCACCACCTCCCCCCGAAGGTCCTCTTTTGGTACTTTTTTCATTCTTTTTTGGCCGACCAACCCTTTAACTTTTCTTAGAGCGCATGGGGTGCCAATATATAATATATTCCAGGGGAGCGCGTGCTGAAAATACTTCTTGTCAAATTCTTTCTAGTATGCTCAAAACTTGCATTGTGGGCTGCATTAGAAAATAAAATTTGGTCGACCCAAACATATAAATATAAACATTACATTTTTTTGAAACTCCACTCACTCGAGATAAACCCTAGATTTGCCCCATGTCTCTGTATAAGTAGTAACAATAACTGACCTCGACGTGATTTTTTCGTTTTTATCGTCTCCGTCGTACTTCTGTATGTCTCGTCCATAATTGCTCTCACCTGGTGACCGAATTCAGATGTCTATCGAGTATCCTTGGTTTCAAAGTCAAGTAAAATAATTCACAAATGTCAAACTCATCGAAGTTTACAAAGCTAGTCGTAAACACAAACAAACAATGATATCTCTTTCATCCAAAGGAACTCGAAACTGATCTCGCTATTAAGTAGATTAGCTCAATTAAGCAGAATTTGTTAACCATGGATGGGACTTGGGATTCACGAGAGAAACAACATTGCACTAGAAAGCCTCTATTTTGAGACTTCCTTTCAAGACCCAATCTAGGAGTGGGCTTGACATCTAATCTGAAAAGAGCGTAGTGCACTTATCATTTTGATTGATGTGATTGTGATATAGTAGTAACCTGTCATTTGACAATAAACGCCGACTGCTCAGTTTGGATTTGTACACATAAACGAGCAGCAAAAAGAAAGGTTACACTTCTAGAAAGCAGCTTAAACACAAAAAATCTATTCCCAAATTAGAGATACCATAAAATGTATACATCACTTAAAGGTAAGTGTACATCGCACGCATAAGTTATGGCGAAGCAGTTAATTGTCAGATTTTTTGAAACTGCTTCCGTTTTTTTGTGCGATCAGGAGGGCTGATCAAGCCTAAGGTTCCTGAATAATAATAGCTTATCCACCCATTAAACTAATAATTAATATCTTCAAGAAAAATCAGAAATTTTACTGCTTCCAAAACGTCACTCATAATTAGTCTGAAAAACCAAAACGATTCAGGTAGGTTTTCCCGTTATTCTGTAAGGTTTTTATTGCAGCTCTAATTACGACTGAAGGGCCTTAGCATGATGCATCACTCAAACCCACAAGACGCTTTTAGCAGTACCTAGATATGTCTGCAGATAGGTGCCTTTCTTTAAAAAAAAATTTCGAAAAATTATTTTTACCTAAGTGACTACATATTCTTCATCTCTGGTTCATCCAGACATCCAGCAAGCAAGTGCAACAAAAAACCGGACTAATCGACAAGACGATTACGAATGCGTTCCCATGTCTTCAAGATAATTGTGCGAAATGGCTGGAAAAATCTAATTCAGCTAGGAGGAGCGAGAGTTATTGTACAAATTGACGAAAGATGTTTTTCACACAAGTCAAAAATTACCGCAGTCGAGCCCCATAACACAATATGGGTTAATAGCATAGTTGACACCAGTATTTCCCTGCAATCGGTTAAATGGAGATTGTGGAACGCAGAGATACTGATACCCTACTTCTTTTTTATTATAACCGCAATTGAGCCCAAGTTCATTGCAATCGGGTACTAGACTTTTTTTCCAGTAAACAACTTTGTCCACACTTCTTGGGGATCTTCACTTCTAGAGAATCTTCTGCTTTCAGATTGTAATTTCAGATTATAATTATCTTTTCAAAGGTTGTAATTTTACGTTGAGACATTTTTTTTGAAAAGATAATTATAACTTAGAGAGACATTTTTTTGAAAAGATAATTAAAGTTTAAAATTTAGAAGTTTTTACGACCCATCCAAACTAAAATTCAGAATCCCAAACGGATGTTTTTTGCTCTCGAAATTACACAAAATAAATTCCGCTAGTTGATATACCATTGCCTGAAACTGTTTGATTATTAAAAAAAATGAACGAAAAAAAAAACTATTAGACATGGTAAAGTTACAAATTCGTGAAGTTTCAGTTATAATAAAAAAATTTAATTCAAAACAAAACCCATGCTTTAAAAAGTAAACCAATTAAAATTCTACCAGATAAAAAATGGCGTTTAAGAAAACGGAAAAAAAGCCGACAGAAACCAGGACGAAAACCACAAACCCGAAAAAAATTGTAATTATCTTTTCAGAAAAAAACGCCTCAAATTTTTTTCGGGTTCGTGGTTTTTGTCCTAGTTTCTGTGGGTTCATTTTCCGTTTTTTTAAATGCTATTTTTTATCTGGTAGGGTTTTAATTGGATATTTTTCAAAGTATGGGTTTTGTTTTAATTTAAACAGTTTTAACTATAACTGAAACTTCACAAATTTGTAACTTTACCATGTCTGATTTCGAGTTTTTTTTTTCATTTTTTTTCCTTTTTTTGAATAATCAAACAGTTTCAGGTAATGTTATATCAACTTAGTCAATTTATTTTGCGTAATTTCGAGGGCAAAAATAGCCGCTTGAGATTATGTGTTTCAGTCTGGATGGGTCGTAAAAACTTCTAAACTGTAGATTAATTATCTATTCAAAAAATGTCTCAACCTAAAATTACATCCTTTGAGAAGATAATTATAACCTGAAAATTGAATCTGAAAGCAGAAGATTCTCTAAACTGAAGATCATCAAGAAGTGTGGACAAAATTGTTTACGAGAAAAAAATCTATTACCCGATTGCAATACCCTTGCTTATCGCAAGGGTACAAAATCTAGTACCAGATTACACTACAGTTTCGATTGAAGATGTGCGCGAGCATTCCAGCTTCAAGATTGCAAAAAATCAACGACATGAGAAACCGAGATCCATCACTATAATTCATATCAAAACTCATTTGATGAACTTAACCAAAGGGAAGGCCAAGAAACTATTTAGCAGATGAAGAAATTGCAAAAAACAAAAACCAAACTTTTTTTGAAGTTTTCTGATCAAAAAAACCGTAGTCCTACAAAAAATTCAAGCAGAAAAATCATTCTGTCCTGCGCTAAAGGAAAATGAGAAGAAAACACAAAAAATATTTTTTGAACTTCGATTTAGGACAGCTTAATTACTTGAGACTCCTTTAAGTGAACAGTTTCTGGAACATATAAAAATGATTTTATGGTCAAAATAGCTAAAATCAAGAGAAACGCCCGAGCTAAGGGAACTAAGCCAAAAACTTAAATATATATACCAAAAATATCCCGAAATAAATTTTTCAGACTGGCCTGTTCAGATTCGAACGACATACGTTTGCCGTCTGAAACCTGGATGTTAGCTCTACGCCAAATGTACACATTATGAAAACTTGAAATTTACTAAAAATCAGCGCTTCGATTTACTCTTTACAACAGCAATTAAGCGTAATTTGACCCTTTTCCTCAGAAAGCACCACAAAATGTACCGAAAATAAAATAAGTGTGGAAAATCTATTAATTCTGAACAAAAATTTCAAAATGTCTTCCATTTTGATGGGTAGCAGCAGTTGGCTGAAACTAAGCGACAAGTACTGCAGGTTTTTAAGCTCACAGGAAATATTTAACCAATTCAAAGAGGGCCCATACCTGCAAGGAACCCTTTTTATTCATAACAAGAAAAGCTACCGAAAAACTATGAAAAAGAAATACAAGAATAAGAACATAAATGATTGAAAACACTTCTGAAAGCATGGAAAATTATGGTCTAAAATATATAAAAATTTAATATCAGCAAAAAATTTTACGGCTGGCCCAAGTTCATTGCAATCGGGTACTAGACTTTTTTTTCCAGTAAACAACTTTGTCCACACTTCTTGGGGATCTTCACTTCTAGAGAATCTTCTGCTTTCAGATTGTAATTTCAGATTATAATTATCTTTTCAAAGGTTGTAATTTTACGTTGAGACATTTTTTTTGAAAAGATAATTATAACTGAGAGAGAAATTTTTTTGAAAAGATAATTAAAGTTTAAAATTTAGAAGTTTTTACGACCCATCCAAACTAAAATTCAGAATCCCAAACGGATGTTTTTTGCTCTCGAAATTACACAAAATAAATTCCGCTAGTTGATATACCATTGCCTGAAACTGTTTGATTATTAAAAAAAATGAACGAAAAAAAAAACTATTAGACATGGTAAAGTTACAAATTCGTGAAGTTTCAGTTATAATAAAAAAATTTAATTCAAAACAAAACCCATGCTTTAAAAAGTAAACCAATTAAAATTCTACCAGATAAAAAATGGCGTTTAAGAAAACGGAAAAAAAGCCGACAGAAACCAGGACGAAAACCACAAACCCGAAAAAAATTGTAATTATCTTTTCAGAAAAAAACGCCTCAAATTTTTTTCGGGTTCGTGGTTTTTGTCCTAGTTTCTGTGGGTTCATTTTCCGTTTTTTTAAATGCTATTTTTTATCTGGTAGGGTTTTAATTGGATATTTTTCAAAGTATGGGTTTTGTTTTAATTTAAACAGTTTTAACTATAACTGAAACTTCACAAATTTGTAACTTTACCATGTCTGATTTCGAGTTTTTTTTTTTTCATTTTTTTTCCTTTTTTTGAATAATCAAACAGTTTCAGGTAATGTTATATCAACTTAGTCAATTTATTTTGCGTAATTTCGAGGGCAAAAATAGCCGCTTGAGATTATGTGTTTCAGTCTGGATGGGTCGTAAAAACTTCTAAACTGTAGATTAATTATCTATTCAAAAAATGTCTCAACCTAAAATTACATCCTTTGAGAAGATAATTATAACCTGAAAATTGAATCTGAAAGCAGAAGATTCTCTAAACTGAAGATCATCAAGAAGTGTGGACAAAATTGTTTACGAGAAAAAAATCTATTACCCGATTGCAATACCCTTGCTTATCGCAAGGCTACAAAATCTAGTACCAGATTACACTACAGTTTCGATTGAAGATGTGCGCGAGCATTCCAGCTTCAAGATTGCAAAAAATCAACGACATGAGAAACCGAGATCCATCACTATAATTCATATCAAAACTCATTTGATGAACTTAACCAAAGGGAAGGCCAAGAAACTATTTAGCAGATGAAGAAATTGCAAAAAACAAAAACCAAACTTTTTTTGAAGTTTTCTGATCAAAAAAACCGTAGTCCTACAAAAAATTCAAGCAGAAAAATCATTCTGTCCTGCGCTAAAGGAAAATGAGAAGAAAACACAAAAAATATTTTTTGAACTTCGATTTAGGACAGCTTAATTCCTTGAGACTCCTTTAAGTGAACAGTTTCTGGAACATATAAAAATGATTTTATGGTCAAAATAGCTAAAATCAAGAGAAACGCCCGAGCTAAGGGAACTAAGCCAAAAACTTAAATATATATACCAAAAATATCCCGAAATAAATTTTTCAGACTGGCCTGTTCAGATTCGAACGACATACGTTTGCCGTCTGAAACCTGGATGTTAGCTCTACGCCAAATGTACACATTATGAAAACTTGAAATTTACTAAAAATCAGCGCTTCGATTTACTCTTTACAACAGCAATTAAGCGTAATTTGACCCTTTTCCTCAGAAAGCACCACAAAATGTACCGAAAATAAAATAAGTGTGGAAAATCTATTAATTCTGAACAAAAATTTCAAAATGTCTTCCATTTTGATGGGTAGCAGCAGTTGGCTGAAACTAAGCGACAAGTACTGCAGGTTTTTAAGCTCACAGGAAATATTTAACCAATTCAAAGAGGGCCCATACCTGCAAGGAACCCTTTTTATTCATAACAAGAAAAGCTACCGAAAAACTATGAAAAAGAAATACAAGAATAAGAACATAAATGATTGAAAAAACTTCTGAAAGCATGGAAAATTATGGTCTAAAATATATAAAAATTTAATATCAGCAAAAAATTTTACGGCTGGCCCAAGTTCATTGCAATCGGGTACTAGACTTTTTTTCCAGTAAACAACTTTGTCCACACTTCTTGGGGATCTTCATTTCTAGAGAATCTTCTGCTTTCAGATTGTAATTTCAGATTATAATTATCTTTTCAAAGGTTGTAATTTTACGTTGAGACATTTTTTTGAAAAGATAATTATAACTTAGAGAGACATTTTTTTGAAAAGATAATTAAAGTTTAAAATTTAGAAGTTTTTACGACCCATCCAAACTAAAATTCAGAATCCCAAACGGATGTTTTTTGCTCTCGAAATTACACAAAATAAATTCCGCTAGTTGATATACCATTGCCTGAAACTGTTTGATTATTAAAAAAAAACGAACGAAAAAAAAAACTATTAGACATGGTAAAGTTACAAATTCGTGAAGTTTCAGTTATAATAAAAAAATTTAATTCAAAACAAAACCCATGCTTTAAAAAGTAAACCAATTAAAATTCTACCAGATAAAAAATGGCGTTTAAGAAAACGGAAAAAAAAGCCGACAGAAACCAGGACGAAAACCACAAACCCGAAAAAAAATTGTAATTATCTTTTCAGAAAAAAACGCCTCAAATTTTTTTCGGGTTCGTGGTTTTTGTCCTAGTTTCTGTGGGTTCATTTTCCGTTTTGCTAAAAATCAGCGCTTCGATTTACTCTTTACAACAGCAATTAAGCGTAATTTGACCCTTTTCCTCAGAAAGCACCACAAAATGTACCGAAAATAAAATAAGTGTGAAAAATCTATTAATTCTGAACAAAAATTTCAAAATGTCTTCCATTTTGATGGGTAGCAGCAGTTGGCTGAAACTAAGCGACAAGTACTGCAGGTTTTTAAGCTCACAGGAAATATTTAACCAATTCAAAGAGGGCCCATACCTGCAAGGAACCCTTTTTATTCATAACAAGAAAAGCTACCGAAAAACTATGAAAAAGAAATACAAGAATAAGAACATAGATGATTGAAAAAACTTCTGAAAGCATGGAAAATTATGGTCTAAAATATATAAAAATTTAATATCAGCAAAAAATTTTACGGCTGGTCTCGCTAACATGCAGATACTTTAAGCATCGCACACAAAAGCACACTAAATTTGTAATAAATTACGTTATAAAAATTTTGGTCGATTGAGAAAAGGAATTTCAACTTGACAGTAAAAACAAATATATCAACAACAAACGTTACAAAAAACATTGATACAATTAGATTCATAAAAGCCCTTTAAAATGCATACACTCGTTTAAACCGAAAAAAAACATCAACCGCTAAAACGAATCTCAAAAAGCCGAAAAAAGCATCATAAGTAAGAATATTAATGTGCACAGGGGTTCAATTAAGCATGTACGAAATAAAAAAGCATACCAAGCAGTGACTCATTCAGGCAAAAAAAAGGATTCCACAGCGCGAAGTTGTTTACAAGAAGACATCCTGATTCACGATTATAAGACATTCGCTATAGCCAAAGAAGAAAAGGCAATTAATATGATAAAGAAATTAGTTGAGTTTTATGGTTTTTGAGCTTCTCGGCAACTCAATGTTGAATACTAGAAAACGCGATGTCTTTAAATTGTCTATAGAAAACTGATTTGCGATTGGTCATCAGAATTACAATAGTCATGGCCTCATAAAAAATGGCCTCATCAAAAGTTTCATCGATTGTTCAAGCGACTTTGTAATACAATAATATTTTTAAGTTGAGTCGACCATCTACCTAATCAAGCTAGATAAGAGTCTGAAGTAAGCTAATAATTCTTCGATGCTCAGTTATTTCACATCGAATTTGGTATTAAAATCTGTGATCTTTTGCACATGATAAAAAGCAAATTTTTAGTCTGCATTCAGGAATTCATTGCGCGTATTAAAAATTCTGCATGCTTTTGTTTAATATTATGCTAATATATTTATGCGTCCCATTTCTCATAAAAAATAGGCATAAAATAAGTCAATTCTCAAGTTCAAAAGTATCAAAAAAAGTTTTGCAATCACAAAAAACCTAGATTTAACACTAATTTTCGACTCTGTTCAGTCGGCAAATTCCACTGTTCGATATCTCTGATGATTCCTTTCTTGCTTTGGGGGTTCATCAGTTGACAGAGCACGTAAAACATTGACAGTGTGAAAGGACTTCTCTCCAAAAGTCGTTTTCTGTTGTCTCGGCTCATTTTTAGCTGATAAAAGCCATAACTAAAACAAGAATAATTCTGTTAGTTGAGACAGCTCAGCTGAGCTATGCAACACTGTAATGCAATCAAAATTAAATCATATGTTTCGAATAATCAAACAAGGTTGAATAATCAAAAATACACCTTCAAAAAACTGCGAAGACTATTCTTCTCAACACTCTGGCATATTTCGCTCACTTTCTCAAACAATTGGCTACAAACATCAGGCAGCAATTAATGTAATTTAATTAGTGGATATTAATAACTTCAGCCTAAAAATCAGTAGGTATTGATGAAATACAACGATCGTTTCTTGATAGTGGCTTCCTATCTTATTCCTATCTTATCCTGATATATTTGTTCTATCTGCCTCTCGAACTATAAATAAACTTTAACACGAGAAAATATTACATTATTTTTTGCAGAAGACTAGATCTTAACAAGTGAAGCCTAACTTCTCTGCTAATCAACTGCGGTAAAATCTTTGAAATTAATGTGAGATTACTATACTATGAAATTTTTTTCAAAGATGCCAACATAAAAATAATTATAATACTACGAAATTATTTTTCAAAGATTCGAACAAGCCATAAATTGGAATAAAAATTTGTTTTTTGACCAGCAATTCGGGTTCATGAAAAAACAATTTCAGTGCGTTGGCTGAAACTTAAGATGCAGATCAGATGCAAGATTGCGCCGTAGACCTAAAAAAAAACCATGATTTTTTCGTTCATAAAATTGTGCTGCATAACTTAGAGCTTTACGGAATCCGTTATGTCATAAACAGCTTAGAAACTATCTTGCTCAAAGGCAACAATACGTTTAAACCAAGAATCCGAAACCTGACAGGCTACCCAATTTTAGTGTTCCGCGTAATTCTATGTTAGCTCCGCTCTTTTTCATTATGCATGATACAGCTTGTGTACCTAAAACGTCCGATATCCTTTTTGCGGGCGATATCAACTAATTTCGAGCTAAAATTCGTCAATTTGATCTATGAAAAACAATTCCTAATTAGACTTCAAAAATTCAGCATTCATAAAAGTTACGCCGACTTCAGCTAATTTCAATTCCTATCTTGACGATACTAAAGATAAGACTATTTAATCTCCTACGGCGTGTAACTTTTTAAATTTTACCGTGCTTCCAATAAGCACGGCGCTGAAGATAAAAGAAATTATTCTTCGAAGGCGTGTAAACATTCAAGTGTTATTGTAGACAAAAAATTCATCACGTTATCAAAGTACAAATCTACATTAGGAAGTCATTTAAGGTGTACTTTTAAAATGATACTTGCACCCAAACCGAAAATGATTAAAATGTTAATTCGAACGTAAAAACAAATTATCAAATGATAATCGATTGGTGAGGTTGCACGTTTTTCACTAATCAAAGCTCGATTTTGCATTAAAAAAGTTGGTCAAAATGATGATACCTTTCAAGCGAAGTTGGACAGAATCTCGAATCAATTTCAGTATTATGGGATATCATCAGTCCATTGACTAAATATAATTTGCTCAAAATTTGTTTCCAATGACCTGCTCAAACTTTGTCTCCGATCAGTCAACATATTGCTCTCAAATACTTTTGCAAGCATTTTTTTGTTGAAAATATATCAGGTTATATTATTAGATCTTCATTCCCAGCTTTGAATTAAACCTTTTGCTTTAAAAACAAGTCTGCATACCTGTAAAAATATACATCAAACCCTCGTTATCGTCGTAAGCAAAAATAAGTAAATGACGGATAATCTAGTGAAAATGAGCAACCAGTACGATTTTGTTCACAAAAAAAAAACATCATACTCAGTGGGGTTTAAAATTTGCCAACTTTTCTATCGACATTTAGTTTTTCTTGTTAACATTCACATATTGTTTGAGAACATACGCTGATAAATTGGCTCTTTGAAACGTGATAACTTTCAATAAATCAAAAATTTGAAGATTCTCAAAAAACTTTCAGAGGCAAAATTAACTAAACTTTTCCTCAGAAAATTTTTCTCGAATTGAATTAAACCCCGCCTCTAAAATGGGGTACATTTTTTTCGATATTGATTGATGTATAAAATTGCAGATCCTTTTCAATAAGCTGATAGGAGATCCGCAGAGTGGAATTTCTTTAGAAGCTTTGTGTAAGATTTAACAAAAACTATAACACCACTTCTGACCCTGTTGGTTTAGTTGATCCAGTTGTTGCCAAAACAAAGGCTTGTAAAAGGCTAACCGTAAAAAAACTACTGATAAGACACGTTTTAAATTAATTGAACTTCAATCCTCATGGGACGTGTTTTTTTGGAATGCTTTATCGAGATAGTTAAATATTAAGTATTTTCAATGGTATATTTTCGTTCTAACTCAAGTTTGAATATATTTGGATTCCAAGATCAGCCATAAAGCTCTGCTCGGCAATTTCGGCGTTACCAAGAAAAAAATTTCAATCGTGTGCGCTATTGCTATTAAGATAAAACCATTTAACGGAACTGAAAAAAGTTGATTATCAAACGACTACAGATTCAAATAATCTATATCATCTTGAAGAACAATGTTGAGGATTTCACCTTAAGCTACTACCCACAAATCATCAGCATAACAGTAACAACACGACATATAGGGCAGGTCAAGCATACCATCGATAAGTTTAAGCGAAAGTGGCAAACTGAATCCTTCAAATGGGATTGAAGCAAGTAATTTACTCTTATAAGAACGTTAAAATATATCATTTGTACTTTACATATAGCTAGTGGAGGGATCAAAACTCTGAGAAAATTTTCCAAGATAAAAAAGCTTGAGAGCGACGATACGGGGAGCAGCCGCTGCTGAGTGGGTAAAATGCTCGGCCTTCAATACAAAGGTCTGAGTTTGAAACCCGCTTCCGTCACGGTTCGAGGGGTCTCAGAGTCATCCGCCTCCTCAAGGTGTGATCGGCAAAATAGAAGGCCCAACAGTGAGTGCAAGCGCGCTGAACTCTTTCGGTATTTAGGGACTATATCACATTAGTCAGTAACTATTATGTCATTTCAGATGTTTTCTCCATCGAATGTTTTAACCATCAGATGTTTGCTTTAGTACTAAGAATTTTATTGATTTATGTGAGCTATGTTGAAAAAACTAGTCTCGCAAAAAAACTCCTCAGTTTGCAAGAAACTGAGAGCTACTAACAACAGCAATTCAACATGTGATGCTAGTATGTTTATCGAGATTTTTTCGTTCAATAGTTTTCATCTACTATATCACAATTTACACATGTTATTACAAAAATATAGGGTAGACCAAAACATGCTGTTTGACTCACTAAGCTGCGGAGAAAAATGAGAGATAGGTGAAGGGATTCTTGTAGACCACAGCCAACTTCGACTGCTTCACAACATTACTCACTCTCTTATTCACAAAATTTCTTTTATCAGACTGCTGATGAAGAGGATCCATATCATGTCTGAAGAAGAGCACATATTTTGAAGCGGCCAACTAGCTTACCAGATAAAACTTGGTAAACATCCATGGAGTCGAAAAAAATGTCACATCTTTTGACCAAAAGAAAAATTTAAAAAACTTTCACATTTTCAAGTTTCACGTACCTCTTTGTTTCTCACTTTTCAAAAACTGATCGGACTTTTAGATACTTTGGCGCTACGATATGTTTTATGAGTTTATAAGCTACAAAAAATTCTTAGGTTAAAAACTACCAAAAACAAGCTGAACCCTTGGATCCGAAAAAGCGCTGTTGAACCACTGTCTGATATAAAATTTTTGAGTTTGACGGAAGTCCTTGCCTCAGAATTAGCTTACGTAATACAAAATTGATCAACTCATTTGGCCCCATAATCAAATCTGCAACCCGATGTTCTTCAAGCACATTTTACCCAATTATCCAATGAGCTCAACACTCTGATAGTTGTTCAAAAAAGTGCAGTGTCAGCACTGATTCAATTAGAGAATTGAAAGGGCGCGGAGCTCTGTTGAAGGGAAACTTCAGCACCATGATAGAATGATTGATAAAAATTCAAAAATTTATGTGAGAAAAACCTTCCCATGCTACGAAATGACGAATGTATACTTTAATTTTAATATCTTTTCCAGCTAAGGCAGAGCGCTTTAACAAAGTATTTTTAGTCGAATTTGCAATATTAGTCGGTATTAATTTGCAAAGTTCAAGTGACTAATTTGTTTGTATGTGATTCTATTATTTAAAGGATTCCTTCAGAAAATAGTTTTCCTTCAAATGAGTTTAAAAGCTTTTTAAATCATTTGAACTGCCATCACTGATTTCAGTCTAAACATCGAATCATAATCAATAAGGATATAAAATCATAAAAAGAGGCACAACGTTAGAGTTAGCGAATATAAAAAGAGTTGGAAGCCACAAAGTCAGGTGCCACGAAGCCTCAAAACAGGTCGAAACACTCCATCTACAAATGAAAGTCTCGAATTATGTTCAACCTATAAAAAACTTTTAGAGACAAGGTTTATACACCGATAACTAGGCATGCAGTACTATAGGGTAGACGTCCATTTCGCCGAAAATACTTTCCTAAAAAACTTTCAAGACTCCAGGTTGATACGACACGTCCCCCAAAGCACAAAAATGCATTAAAATATATGTTCACTTTTGAGCGACCTATTATGAGGTGAACACGCCAATATCACAAACGCAGAAATAATTAAGGCCGAAGAAAATTAAAGCAAAAATGTAAATATACTTTAAGCACAAAACGAAAATATACGGAAACTACAAAATTTCAGATTAAAATTACACGCAACCTCAAAAATTTTACATACGGTAGCCTAAAGCGGTGAAAGCTTACTGAGCCTCCGAGAAATTTCAATGCTTAAACAGGCAAGCCGTCGAAAAATAAAGAAACAAAAGACAACTCAATCCGACAATTCAATTTTTCAGAGATAAAAATTTAAACTCCAGAGATATAAACTTACAGTCGGGTCTTGAACCCCAACCTTAATCGGCCAAGGTACGCATTTTACTACAAAACCAAATAGGACGAGTCGGAAGTTACTGTGGTTTCATAATAAGGTCAGTTGTCAGGTTTGTAACAATTATTTGCGGGAAAAAGTCGTTTTCGATTACAAGAACTCTTGCTCTCGCAGTTGAAACAACAGTTGATTCCTTCAAAACTTTCCTTCAGGTACTTACAATGAGCCGAAAAAAAACGACCTATGCAATACTTCCTCTTATTTTTTGTGGTCGGAACATTACTGTCTATGGAGGCTGTCCTACAAATAGGAATATTTGTGACATTAACTTTATATATAATAAATCTGTTGACCAACATCTTATTCAAAACGTATGACACTGCTCTATAAAACACAGATATAAATCTGATTGCAACTTATTTTATTGTATCATTTTAATCGAGGCTTCACTACTTACAGGAAAATATTTTTAAAGTTTTCTCGGAAAAGCAAACATGATACTTTATTAAAATTCAGTATTTCGCAGAACAATTTAGCTCATCCTCTCAAAAAAATAGCTGCGTCTACACGAAAAGTGCATGTTGCGGGAACCAAGCGGACAAACTTTAACAGGCACGATAGTGCAACTTTCAATGATCAGAAAGTTCCGGTTTTCAAAAAAAAAATTATTCTTCTTTAGGCGTTCGCCTCTCAAATTGCTTTCTCTTCTCGGAAGCATGCCCTCACCTCTTGGATCTACTCGCGTGTCCAGCCATAGTTGTTGCTAGATATTCTTTGTTGCATTTGGAAACACATCTTTGCTACAAGGCTTTTAGACCCTAGCTTCTTCAGCCGATTCCGGGTTACATTTTAAACTCAGGCTCGGGTGTCCAGCCATATTTGTTGTCCAGCCATATTTGTTGCTGAATAATCTTTGTTGCATTTGGAAACAAATATTTAGTACAAGGCTTGTAGGCTCTAGTTTCTTCATCCGATTCCGGTTTACATTTAAAAAAAAGTGTTACCTTAGTTCAGTGAGGATTCTTTTGATGTAGATTTTCAGTCCAACTGAAAGTTTGGTGGAGGTAATTCAAAATTACTGTTTTGCAGAATTTCGTCCTCGTTAAAAAGTTTCCCTGTAGGAATTCCAATTTTTCAATATGTTCCATCCGCTTGGTTCTCCTTTGTTTCCATTCTTTCCTATTCATTGCTATCATGGTTGATTCACTCCAGTTCATCCCCGCCTCTTTCAGTAAACTCTATCAGTAGAACAAAGTTTTATGATTATATCCCGGACGTTTCTGGACAATTTCCAGGCTGCTAAGCCATCCTAATAATGGCGCGTTTAGTTTCCGTCAATTCCATCCTCAGTATATGGCCTATCCGTGACAGGGTAAGTTTCTCTGTTCTCCACCTTATAGATTTAATATCAAACAAGTTGCGGATGTCCTGCATATTTACTCCCTCAACCTGCATTTGTTTTAAAGGTGGTCTTTTTTTGTTGCTCCAGAGGTAACTTTTGTCAAACCATGATTGTGGACTTTTCACTTCCCTGTTATACTAGGGCGAAGTAGCGCAGTCACACTTTCCACGCTTGTAGTATTTGTGCTACTTTTTCTGGGGTAATTTGCTATTAAGGAGTTGTGTTCGGCATTTTGCCCATCAGTATCCTGAACGCTTTTTCCAACTTATCTGCTTTCGGTCCTAGCCAGCAACCCAAAATACGGATTTGTTCAGCATCTTCTGAACCAAATAAGGCCATCTCTTCTTTGTCCTCATTGTTTTTCTCCTCGAAATTACCCATTTCTTTCTTCAATCATGCTTACACCGTCTATCATGTTTACACCGTCTCATGCACTATCATAATTACGTCGTCTTCTATCTGCTTTGTTCTCCGATGATAAAGATTGAATTCATGATAGCCATGTTTACAAGGCAAACGCTGATAAAACTATGTTCAAGTTTTCGTTCCATTGTTCTGTTTCCTTACTTTGTTGATTTCTGGCAGGTTGCTACCCGGTATTTAACGCCATTTAAAATCTGTTTGTTCGTGTGGGTCCTCTGAAAAAAACGTTCAGCTTCGGTTATGCGCATCACTACTTGGTGATATATATTGAACAAGCAAGGAGATGTTGAGCAGCCCTCCCTTAATCCTCATTCAGACTTCCAGTCTTCGCTTTCCTTTTTCCCTTGTTAACTGGGTACCTCATGTAGATGTACTGGGGAACCTAGTAAAGATCCTTCCATTACATAATTACCAGGGATTTCCCAGCGAGCAGCTTTGTTTACTCTGGGATACGCTTTACGGAGGTCCAGAATACTCGACTCGGGATCAGTTGGTTCATTTTGAGGCAGATTCCAGATTGCTCTTCTCCTCTTGAGATCATCTGAGTCTTCCGCAATTCTGACCAAGCTTTGTGTTGCTTCTGCAGCTGATCTGCCTGTCCCAAAGCCACTACGATTATCTTCCAAAATAATTTGGCGTTCTGTCCATTTTCTTAGTTTCTTGGTCATTTCTTTTGCGAGGTTCCTGCTGCCCATGGCCAGCAGCCATACACCTTTATAATTAGTGATATCAATTTTCCCACGTTTTTTTTTGTTTAGGGTTACTAATTGGCCACTCTTTATAATTTCATCACAAGCTGGGGCTCTTTTTATGAAAATGGTGATTTCTCTTTGCCTCCTTTTTTATCTACGGGCTTCTCGGTGCTCCTAAGTGGAGCGTCTATTTTTCCTCTTTTTACCGTCGGTTACCCTTCGTCGAAGTCATTACTGGTTGCTGTAAGGAGTTTTCAGAGCCGTTTCTGCCCCTCGTCTTTACCAAAGCTGAATGCTGTCCGGGATGGAGCCAGATACTCTCGTTTTGGTCCTCTGTATTCGGGAGCTCATTTGACATCCTTTGGTCCTGCTTATTGAGGGATTTGGGTCCTCGCCGTTCCCGGTTTGTACCCCTCCGCTTAAGTGATCTTTGTGCAAACTCGGCAGAACATATATGAATCCCACATGGAGGGTACACACGACCAAGCTCAAGAATCAAACAGCAATCGAATTCTGTTAGCAATGATTTTACGGGATAACAAAGCTAACACGCAGTTGCAAAAAGACAATGAGCGCAAGTAAACAGAAAAAAATGAACTAAATTTAGAAAAATCTCCGAATTTCAACAAAAAAATAGATGCCCTGAAAGCTCTTTGAATTACTGGAACAAATTTTAACCGACATGTTTTCGATAACATTAACCCAATTTGAGACACAAAGGCAAAGATTTGCTTCGCAAACACTTGCAAGAACACGACAAAAAGCAGCTCTATAAAGTTCAATAAGAAAATTAGCAATAAGCCTCGAATTAGTAAAAAAAAAAATCGGTTACGTCTCGGATTCGATCTACGACTTAGAAAATATAAGCCTCCCGCAGTGACCACTCAGCAACGGACGCTTAATCGTCCACAAACACTAGCCACATTTACAGCAGAGAACAAATGCTATGAAATTTCCAATGCTACAGATTGTGATTATAGCAAAAGTGCCACCGAAGTAAAAAGAATAGATGACATAGGACATTGACTGGATGCTGTGATACCGCTTTTGTAATTCAAATACTACTTTATCTTGCTTTGCACATACTTGTATAAGAATTGAGTCAATTCAAAAAAATATTATTCTAAGCAAATGATTCAAATAAACTATGAAGATAGCAAACTTATGTATGTACGTTTTTACCAAGTTCGTTTACCAATTTAGGCTTTGTCGAACTTTCTTCTTCAGAAATCTTAAATTTAAGATACAGATACAAGTGAAAACATCATTCAATCGATCAATCAATATTCGAAGCTGCTCCTACAATAACATAAGCTGTCTCATCACTTTAAGTTAGTATTTATTTCACACAATTTAGAAATTTGTTCACAAGCACATCTTCAGCTCTCAAATAACAAAAGAAATAACTCAGAAAAAGATTGTTTCACAGTAACTGATGACTTCGTTTGGTGATATTCATTTCAATTCAAATAATTTTCAGTCTCTTTAAAATTAGTTATAATTAATTAGCACCTGATAATTAGACCGAGGGCATATATTGATTGTAGATTAGTTCATACAGAAGGATATACTTCAGCTCCAAAAATTATTCAGAGAAAATTAAAGGAAGCACTCATTTATTTGTTAAAAGTTCTTCAAAAATTGAACATTCAATAGTAGTCGACACAGAAACTGATCCAAGACTTTCTAATGGGGGAATTTTCGAAAGGTTTGTTATTTTTACAGGTCGAAAAATTAATTTTCTGAGCTCCCCAAAATACTATTCAGACTTTAATTTAATTGATAAATTGTTCTATGCCGCATACAAATTTGAAGGGGGCGTCGATCTCCACCCACTAAATCAGCTACTGAGTCGACATATAACATCTAGCATAGGTAGGCAAAGCCTATAAAATATATATTTCGACTACCAATCTCAAGAAAAACAGACAAACCCAGATAAACAATTGTCAAATGGCGCGGACTTTATACCCATTGTTCAATGACGCATTCATAGGTCGAAATACAAACTATTTGTAGATAATAAATTTGAATTTGAACTTTCACGACCCTTCGTGCAAGCGAAGATTTGGTATGAAGTAGAAAAAGTATCCAAAATAAGACCAGGTTCAGAATTTCCGATCTGATCTGGTTTGGTAGATAGAAGACACGGCTGAAGTGTTTGTTGATTCAGAAGCTAATTGTTCGGTTCTTCGAGAGCTTCGGATAAAAAAGATATCTGAAGATTAGATTAGTCCTGTTTCTTAAGTTGACCGGCTCTGTATTAGTCCTCGTCCAAGTCTAGTCTGCGTAGGTAGTGGCCGAACTGCTCTTTCGAACATCGCTCTCTCAGAAACGGATGCTGAAACAGCAATAAAGATAAGGTAGGAAAGCGCCACATGCTCATAATGAGCCATTTTGTGGAAGTAAGAAAAAAGTGAGAAGTCTCCATTTTAAATCAATACAAAGAAGCGAAGAATCAGTACATAATCGAAGAATCAGCCAAATTAGAAAAAAAAAAACTTCAGTTTCCGCTCCTCGTAAATAGCAAAATATGAACAAAAATTATGCAAGATCAATTTTCATTCTGAAAAATTGAATCACTCGTTCACTCTCAGAACTTACTCGTTAATAATGCTCTTTCGCTGCAATGGTAATTTATAGTTTTTTGAAAATTATAAATAAACGCAGGCAACAGAAATAAAGAAAAACTTTTATCAGCGTTAACAAACGACATTTTTTTGAAATATTTGAAATTTTAAATAGCTAGCCGAATAGCTCTTTCGCAATTTAAACTTGCAGGTAAAACACTTTTTCTTCTTTTTTTTTTTTGAAAAATTTCAGTTTCCGAGAATCACAGAACAATTTTAGATCTGGAAGCTCTCAATTTTGAAAAAATAAATAAAAAAAAACTTCTTCATATCAAATTGACGCAGTTTGAGAAACTGCATTTATAAATTTCCCCTGAGAATTCAAAACTACATCTACCTTTGAAACTTATAGTAGATTCAAAACGGATTGTGAATTTTTCTCGCATTTTTAAGTATGCGGCTGAAAAGTATAACTTGAGCTTCGCTTTGAAATCTTGAGCTACGATTTTCAGAAATCTATTGCAATTAAATAAAAATAGATTGATAAATAATTTTTCATTCCGCTGCGAATTCTGTAAATTCAAATCCATTCTTGAAACTTACAAGTCAAGCACGTCTTTTTGCACCAACTTAACTTTTCTTAAGGCGGAGTATAAATCTACCAAAAAAGAGCCACCAGTAAACCGGATAAAACACATGCTATCAAATTGCCAATGCTGAAATGAAAGCTCAGCAAAAAAGTCGATTTGTTGAGTTCTATAATATTCAATTTAGTTCAAAAAAAAAGATTATAACACAAGCTTTTGCTTTGACATGTATGAATTTAAAGCCGGAAATACCAATCAAGATGAAATATCTTCAACCTTTGGCAATCTAACACACTCGTGAAAATTATTTTAAAATAGAAGTTCTACTCAAAATTGGGCTCATTTATCGGATCAACTGAGCAATCTCCCATGATAATGACCAATTGAGCCATCTTCTTCCTAAGAAAAACATCACAGAACGATTAAAGGCGTTCTGAAACACCAGCAGGTGGTTAATTTCTAAACAACACAACACGCTATCAGTTATCGGACTGAAGTTTTTTCATGTATCGAGAAGAAATTTTTGTTTCTTCTTATTCTTATTTGGGTGATCATTGCTTCGAGGAAAGCAGGTTACCAGGGTTGAAGCTCATATCTTGTAGGAAAAGCACAATATTTGTTTCCTGTTAATAATGTAATTGATTGCACAATTTCTTCAATTAAGACAAAAAGCCGCCGATAGATTGGTCAATTCAAATTTTCTCCCCACCTGCGAAATTTAACAATTATGAACTTTGTCCATATTGTTCCATTAATAAAGAAAATGGCATGATGACTTATTACACCATTCCAAAAATTACTTCATACCACCTAACTTTTTAAACCCACTCGTTACACCTTAAAACAGATAACATAGCCAACTGATAGCCGGAAAAGAGTAATGAACGCAAGGACACTGAAAAAAAAGACCTGTTTTTTCCAAAAATCTTCTACTTTCGAAGAAAAAGTTAGATGGCCTTAAAGCTCTTTGAGTTTGTAGAACAATTTATGATGGACACTTTTTTGTTGAAACTAACCCAATTTGAGGGTTAGTTTTAACTGGATCAATAGGTAAAACTTTTATTTCGCTGTGAAATCTGATAATTAATTTCCATTTTCGAAATTAGAAGTCAATCACGTTTTTTGACAGTTACAATTTTGCTGTTCGATAGTAGAGTTTGCCTTCCTTTGCACAATAGAAATGCACTGAACTGAAAAAGAACTCCTAAGTCAAACCGCGAAAAATCAAAATTGAGCGTGATTAAATTTTAATACTTTTTACTGAAAAAAAAATCAGCAAGACCTATATAAGAGTACTCGCTACGTTCATTGTTCTTAATAAGATGAGGTGGGGTAAAAAGAGCCGAAACATATTCTTTGAAAGGATAAAAGTCTTTTCCTCTATCGACATGGCAAACATAAAAACCTCATAAGTACAATTTGAGAATAATTATCAGCTGGAACAATAATATCTCTGAAAACTTCTTACTTAATCCTTTAAAGGTCATTGCTGATCGAAGGGAAAATTCAAAATCAAAAATTGTCAGATTTTCTTTTTGAAGCTAGAAATTCTCCCATAAGGTATATATAAGGTTATGATGTTCGGGAAGTTATGCAGTCCCGATACATTGGCCCTTCAATGAAAAACTCTACTATCAAGAAATTTAAGGAAAAAATTAGACTACCAAAATCGACAACTAGACTATAGGTAAAAGCATCTTTCAATCTTGCATCAAAAGGAAAAAAACACTATACTAGGGATTCCAACTTAAAACAGACATTATAAAAAAATTCGTGAACGTTTTTTGGAATCGATTGAAAAATTAAAAAATTTCCATGTCTTTCCTCGGCTGTATGTATGGCTATGTACATACCTGTAGTATAGTCGTGGCGTCTGGTCTATCTGCGGGGTCGATGGTGAGGCAAGAAAGGACGAAACTCTCCAGTGAGTTCGAGATCTCATCTTTCCGTTTGATCTCAGGGGGTTCAGTCAGCCGACCGATCTCTTGGATCGCCTACAACACATCACTTTATGGTAACAAACTTTATTTCCAACGCACTAAAGTTTCATCGTCCAAATCCTTTGACATTTTGACGCTTAAAACAAACATAGCGCAGAGTTATGTTGCCACTCGTAAAGCAAAAAAAGTACAACCAAAAACACTATAAATTTCTTAATATAAATTCGAACTATAAATTTAAAAACTGGACAAAAAATTGTTCATAACTATCGATTAATCTCCTATTTCCTAAATGACTGAACTACATATTTCTGCTATTCTAAAATTATTAACCGACTTTTTATAATGAGCAACGTGGTCAAGGTATTGCACAATCTGAGAAACTAGCGTACGACCAAACATCTGTCATTATATCATGTTGAGTATGTTGAATTTCTTCATTCAGCTATTTGAGAGCACGAACCAAGGCTAGTTTAATCTACATGCAACTGAACACGATTTCAATATCAACACATAACTGTTTTATAACTCAGTTTCTACAGTTACTTGGTTTCAGAAAACGAACACCTGATTTTTAACTTCACTGATGTCGCAAAAAAAAGTACTGAATGACAAAAAATGAAGTCCTGAGATTAATCTTCAAGAAAAAGATAAAAATCAGTTACATTGGTTTAGGAAATTAAACTCAGATTGGGAGACCACTCCTTTCGCGCCCAGTCACTGGCAATATATTATTAAATCTAGTCTGAATGGAAAAAAAATCGAAAACCTTTTTTCTCGACAAAGATTTTTCGAAATATTTTTGGGGAATCTGAATCAAGTCTTGAAGCTTTTTTAGATGATAGCACACTTTGTCCTCCGAGCATTCTTTGAGGCAATTAAAACCACGCAAAATAGCCCTACTTTATAGTTCCGTTTCATTACTTGTTTTCAACAGCTTAAAAGATGTTGATGCGGAGTAGAGTTTAAATGTTCTTTCGATAATGAGAAACACCCCATAAAAAGGATTGCGATGAAAAAACCCAGTGCTGTAATTATGATACATGCCCACTGAAATGCGAGCCAAACTTTCCAACACAGAGGCGTAGCTAAGATTTGCATCGCTGGCAACAAAATAAAAACAAGCACGACAGCAAGCCGAAAAGAAAACGAAAGCCACAAATCCCAAAAACGAAAGCCAAAAGGTTTTTCGCAAAGAAATCAGCCAAAATTTTTAGACGCTGGTCAGTTAAGTTGGATCAGAAGGTAAACTATTTATTACACTGGAAAATCTGAAATTTCAAATCCACTTTCGAAACCAGAAGTCGATCACATCTTTCGAGAAATTTTTGCTGTTAGATAGCGAAGTTTGCCTTCCTAAAAAAGTTGGAGTGAACTGAGAAGTTGAACTTGCAATCAAACTTCAAACCGTGAAAAAATTAAAATCAGCGTGAATAAATGTTCTTGAAAAAATCATCACGACCTATGTAAGAGTTTTCACAACGTTTATTGACACACGGAGAGCAAACAAAAAAAGTACCAAAAAATCAAAAAACAATATTCAAATTTCGAACAAAATACAACATCACTTTAAACTCTTCAAGAATTTTTTGGAATCAATCAAAATTAATTTCAATTATATAGTAAGAATTTTTCAAATTTCATTTCCAATTTGAAAAAAAAATCGACTTCCAGTCCGGAAACGAATCCAGTATAATTGTCGTCCTCAGATGCACGTTACCTCTAGGTTCAATATTCAGCGATTATCATTGGATTCAATTTAATTATGAAGCACATTGCTTCTCTAGTCAGTATCCGGTTGCAGACCCTCGCTAATCGCAAGGTTAAAAAGGATAGCCAATTGCTGTGTTAGCAGCACAGAATTTTCTAATCACGCAAATTCATTAAAAATTATATACACAGAGGCGAAGCGTCGCTTCACAAACACTAGCGAGAGCACGCCAAAAAGAAGCTCTTTAAAGAGCAACAAGAAAAAATAAAATAAGCCTAGAATTAGCGAAAAATCGGCTACGTCTGAGATTCGAACCTGCGATCCAGAGATTGAGAGTCTCACAAACTAACCACTCAGCCACGGAAACATAATGAGTACCAAACAATAGCCACCAACAAATCAGTGAACAGATGCTATGCAATTTTCAATGCTACAGTGAAACTTCCAAATTAAAGAACACTTTTAAAGAACACTTTTATTTACGAGTTAGTTTAGAAAAAAGAAGGTTCGTAATAATACACTAAGCTGAGCGCTAGTGTAAGCAGAGGCAAAAACTAGCGAGAAATTGAAGAAAAAAAAGCTTTATAAAGTGAAAAAAGAAATAGAAAATGCCTCGAATTAAAAAAATCTTTGCTAGGTATGGGATTCGAACCTATGACCCTGAGAAGTGGACACCCACTCTCTGCCCTCTCGACCACAAACGCTTAATGACCGACAAACGCTACTCACAAATAAAGCAGCAGCATAGGTCAAATGTGGCACCAAATAGAAATAGACAGAGTTTAGCATTTAATAAATTGGAAATTATAAAGCCACATTATATATAAATTATGCATTTCAAAAATTTGCGAATCAAGTTAGAAAAAAAAAGAATTGTCGTATTATTTCACGACGCTCCCTAAACTCTGATAAAGTAAATGAGAAATGACTGAAGTTGAAACGAAAACCAGTTAATATTCAATGAAAACTCAGAAGTATATTAGAAATCAGTCTGAAATTTCCTGTTTGAAAAACTCTGTTCAAGACTTTTTGATCGAGAAACCGAATGACGTCTGAAATGGTTTCAATAGTATATCTCAAATGATCCACTTTTGAGGAAGTCGAAATCGGCTGTAACATAAACCAAACCTAAGCCATTGTTCCTTCCCACTTTGTCAAGTAGTCGCAACAATGCTATGATTCAAAATCTTTCACGCTAATACTAGCTACTGCAACAGTGAATGTTCATCTTAAGTTCTCTTTCGTAGAAAAAACATGAATGTTTTTATACTTGAACATTTTTATTAGCCAATAAAACTCGGAAAAGTTAGGCAAAAACAATCTTCGCTCACCTGAAGAGGTGCTCTTGAATAGTACTCATCTTCCATGTAGGGCGGACTAGTGTCAATCATCTCAATCACTAGAATACCCATAGACCAAATGTCCACCTGGAACAAATAATCAAATCATAGGACATGAAATGTTTCTGATGAAATAATCGAGAAAAATATCAAACCAATTGAGAAAAACCTCACCTTTTTACTTGAAACAAGGATTTGAATGGGAGAAGTTCTGAATTTGACTAACTGTTTTTAAACACATATCATGTCACTTTAAACACTTCTCCGTAGTAAGTCATAAATGACCCGTTACACGACTGTTCAATGACTTCCCCAAACCGACTTACCTTGAAATTGTATCAGTCAATTTCCGAGACTCTATCGGCATTATAGCGAGATAAATGTGAGACCCACCGAGATTTCTATGATTAATTCAATTATTAAAAACGATTTCATAACAAAAAAATTGTTCAAATAAGTTGTACTTCAGATTTTTGATTGCTCGCCCTAAATTTTTGAAAGATCAAAATCTTAACAACACAACCGATATGAAGCTCTTACGAAAAGTCCATTTTCTCTCCCTTCCTGGTTCTTGGATTTTTAGCGAAGAGCGAAGTGTCAAATTGAAATAGTAAAGTAAAGAGGTTATTTTAGAGTATCTGAAGCAGAGTGAAACTAACATTGGGCGAATACTGTTCTCTCCTGGCGATCTCCGGGCACATCCAGTAGGGTGTTCCAAGCTGAGTCTTCCTCTGACTGTCTGCTGTGAGCAACTCGGCACAGAAGCCAAAATCGGCCAGCTTCACACTGCCGTCAAGTCCTAACAGCACATTGTCACTCTTGATATCCCTAAAGTGAAAAAATGTTTTAGAAACATAGCCAAGCAAAGATTTGGAAAGATTAATAATGAACGCAAGCTAACATAAAAAAACACTGACACTTTCTTGAAAAAATTTCAACTTTCGAATTAGAAAAAATAGATGCCCTTTCAGCTCTTTGAATTTCTAAAACAATTTATGATTGGCGCTTTTTTGACAACATGAACCCAGCAAAGTTTTTATTCCGCTGGGAAACCTTAAAAAAAAATTCCACTTTCGAAACTAGAATTCATTCACGTTTTTTTTGCGCCATTTGCACGTTCGTATTTGGAGAGTGCTATTTACGTCACTTTCAGCAGATGCATTTCAATTGAACTCAAAAAGTGCATTATACCTAAGTGCATCAATATTTTAAGACTTTTTCCTGATAAAAAGACAAAAAAAATCAGCAGAACTATATAAGAGTCTTCACTACTTTCATTACTCTTAAAAACTATCAATCTTCTAAGCAAATTTCAACTATTATTAACCCAAAAAATATAAACCCAAAAAAATATGTTGAATTTTTATGCTACTAAAAATTACATCGCAAATTTGTGAACAAAAGAAGGTCTTGCGCGTAAGTCGGTACTATGCTTCGAACATCAACAAATGAACGTTATTTAAAAATGTATTTTACGCTTCTTTCACTTGATACTTCAACATAATGAAAAATAAATAACCGGAATAGAAATGAATTGTAGCAATTCTTTCAAAATAATTATCAATGTTGCGTCGATTTTTTCAAAAGATTTATCAAAACGTTGCAGCACTTAACACTCAAAAAGTGAAAAAGGAAAGACAAGGTGAAGGTAATAAATACTGTTGCTCTATAAAAAACAATAAAGTGGAAAAAGAAAATTAACAGAAATTAAATTTCTGATATGTGCCGGAATCGAAACCTCAACCTCGAGTATAAGAGTAGTATTTCCCAGCATCTGCGTCATAGACACATGATAAACTTCAAACGAAGGCCACCAGAAAAAAAAACATTATGCTAATGCGACAAAATTAAAACATTCTAGCGTAAAAAGCACCTCCGGTACTCATGATAAACCGCATATACTGGAAATAAGATATGCATTCACTGAGTGTGCTGTGACAGCACCCAATTACAGGGTTCGTAACTACAAATTTTGCAAGATTTTATTCAAGTTTTTTATACTAATTTTAATGAACAATAAAATTTTGTGAAAATTCACATCTCGAAAACTACCAAGATTTGAGCAGTCTTATTAGATGCAATAATCGCAATTTGTGAAAGTACTCTGACAGCACACAACTACAGAGTTGGGAATTTCACTTTAGTGAACTATTTTGTAATTTGAGTTTTCTGAAAATTTCCCGGAAAAAAAATCACAAAAATCTCTTAAAGATTTGAGCATTCTTAATTGGAGGCCGAATTTGCAACTCCTGAGATTACTCTGACAGCCCCCAACTACAGGTTAGGAATTTCAAACTTTGAAAAAAAAATTAATTTAATTTTCATCAAACTTTTTTTTAAAATCACAAAAAACGTCATATCTGGAAAACTGCAACGTTTTGAGAAATCATATTTAGAGGTAAAATTCACAACTCTTGATATCCCTGAAAGAGCCTCACTACAGAGATGGTAAATTCAAGTTTTGTGATTTTTTTATATCTAAGTTTTCTGAAAAATTTTGAGAAAATCCTAAAAAACGTCATCTCGAAAACTACAAGATTTTGAGCAGACATATTCGGAGGCAATATTAACAACCCCATGAGAGTACCCTCACAGATTCCAATAACAGGATTGAGATCTTCAAAGTTTTGGAATTTTTCAATATCTAGTTTTTTTTTGAAAATTTCGGAGAAAATCATAAAAAACCTCAGATCTCGAAAACTACAAGGATTTGAGCAGTCATATTTGGAGGCAAAAATTGCAACTCCTGAGAGTACCCTGACAGAGCCTCGCCATCGAGATGGGAATTTCAAATTTTGTGATTTTTTATATCTAAATTTTCTGAAATTTTTTTTAAAAAATCCTAAAAAAAACGTCGTATCTCGAAAACTACAAGGATTTGAGCAGCCATAATTAGAGGCAAGATACGCAACCCCTGAGAGTACCCTCACAAAATCCAACAACAGGACTGAGATCTTCAACAACGTATTGGAATTTTTTAAGATCTAAGTTTTTGAAAATTTTTTGAAAAAATCATAAAAAACGTCATATCTCGAAAACTACAAGGATTTGGTTATTCATATATGGAGGCCAGAATAGCAAAACCTGGGAAAACTCTGACAACATCCAACTATTGGGTTGCTAATTACATACTTGATGAAATTAAAACTGAATTCAACCGGGAAAACCGAAAAAAAAACCTTAACCATAGCAATATACGATATAGCTTGCTTACACGTGAAAAAATTCTTTTGTTAGAGATGCAAAAAAATACGTTGAAAAAGCTTAAACATGGCGAGATAGAAAAGCCGGCATTTAAATATACAATAGATAATAGATTTGATAGAAGAAAGTTAGAAAAAATTAGGGGACGGATAGACAGACATAATCAAATTAATTTGAAAAAGCAGGTATACAGACAGACAGACTTAATTAGGCCTCGAAAAAATTACTAAAAAATTAATGACCTTGCGGAAAAAACAAAAAATTTTCTTAAGCATTGCAATATATGATATAGCTTAAACATGAAAAAATTCTTTCGTTAAACATGCAAAATTATTATGCTTAAACATGGGAGATAGCTGTCACTAGCATTTAAACATAGTATAGATAGATAGATATAGATAGTTAGATATAGATAGATAGATAGATAGATAGATAGATAGATAGATAGATAGATATAGATAGATAGATAAATATAGATAGATAGATAGATAGAAAGATAGATAGATAGATAGATAGATAGATAGATAGATAGATAGATAGATAGATAGATATTATGCTAAGGCACCAAAGTAAACCAGATACTAAATTTATGAGCACTTCATTTGCGACTTGTTTTTAAAAAAAGTGAGTTCATTATATGACATTACGCACTACTTGCGTGAACAACGCAATATAAGGTGACTAAGCGAAAACAATTGAAGGGAATCATACAAATCTAAAGTTCGTAAAATTACAAAAAAAGAATGACTTTCTATTACAGATAAAATTGCTTAAAGAAAAAAATTCCTTGCTTTCGAAAGCAAGCAAACAAAAAAAAGCAGAAAAACTATGATCCGACCCAGACAAAATTCAACTTCCATACATATCGAAAAAGAAACACAGAACCTAAGGATCCTAAGGCACGCACTTTATCACTAGGCCAAGTCTGAAGAGACCTGCGAGGCCTTGAGATTTGATAAAACGATTTTTGTAATGTAAGAAAACTTGTTACTGATTACAATTTGCTGCTAAAAAATCACATTACAAAACAACATCACACCACTTGAAAAGTAAAAATTAGCTTCGTTCATTAACAATTTGTGGACAATTTCGTACCCCTAGATTAGCTGTTTTTACAATAAGTACTTTTTGTTATTTAAATGAAAACTGAATTAAAGTGAAAAAAAGCGAAAATCCTGACAGGGTAGCAGGTTCTTGTGGAAGTAGCACAGAAATCTCGGATCATTTTCATATTCGACAGTCATAGTAAAAAAGCTAACTAGCTTTGTAGAAAAATAGCTAGAAAAACAAAATATAAAAATTCTTCAATGGGCGCTAAAAACTTAAAAACTAACTTTACACGAGTAAAAGTAAGTTTTTACTGCTTAAATTAAGCTATTGTAAGCTATTAAAATAAGCTATTATAAGCCTGTTAACTCGCTTTATTCGCGACAAAGACTAAAAATCAAAAATAGGATATTTCACTCGACCCATTCCGATGATTAATTGTACTACCCGTAGAAAACAAAAAGAAAGAAAAACTAAAACACTCGAATACAAATTTCCTCCCCATTTTTCAAATGGTCGGAACAATTACTGGTTAAAAATGACATTTAGCGCCTCGGACAGTACGCATAATTGCAGGAATAGCCCAGGAAATGTCCGACTTCTATCGTGAAAATTAACCTCATAGAAGAAAATTGCGGATAGTCTATAATTAAGCATGAGCAAAACAATGTCTCGCCTGTGAATGATGTTGTTGCTATGAAGGTAATCCAGACCCTGGATGGCCTCGTAGCTGTTGTAGGCAATATATTTCTCATCCATTTTGGCCTGCAGAGCCAGGATGACATTCGTCAGAGCATTCCACAAATATTCCATCACAATCTAATACAATGAATTCAGTCAAAAACTAAACTTTTTTCCAAACAGGGCGTAGAAATAAAATACAGCGGACATGATCATTGAACTGAGTTTAACTTGACATAAGACAGACATATTTTCTTGAAAATTATCTTTTGAAATCAAAACCAGGAGCATGCTGAAAAACTTCAGTGCATTTTTAACGCAGCTGACAGAGTTTTGAAACACGAAAAGTTTCGAAATATTTTATCAATAAAGTTCAGCCAACAGACTGTTGGAAAAGTTTTTCTGGAACTCAAGAAAAAAGAAAATAAATTTTGTGCGCATTTTTTATTTTCATATTGCGTACCTATTCTATTCATAAAGAGTTGATTTGAGTTCCCATATACATTCTTGATGTCAAAATTGCAGCAACTGTATCAACAGCTCTTACATGTTATGATGCACATAAAATATTTAAAATGTGCAATTCCTGTTAGATAATGGAGTAGTAAAAACCTATTTAAACGTATCCCCACGTTACACATACATCAATGTTTTCATGCGCTACATGATTGGTATCACGACCGAATATGCATTGAATTGCATAACAATTCAACATGCCACATTTCATTACAATCAAACAAGGCGAAAAAAAAACGTTTCGCTACTAAATTTTCTCATGAGTGTACAGGCGTCCCTCTCGCCTTAGGGACTCTACCCCTTCACCAACCAAAGGGTTCCCCTTTGGTAGTAGTTTACGACATCCAGTCTCGGAAGACTGACTCTAAAGTTTTTCTAAAGGCAACTTGGGTGCCAATATATAATAACTTTAAGGAGCGCGCATCAAAAATGCAATTTTTTGGTCAAAACAAAACCTTTCAAAAAGTTTCTAAAACGCCCCTTTAAAAAATCAAGATCTCGGAAAATTAATTTGGTCGACTTAAAAAAGGTCAACAATTTTTTTCCTCGAGAAAAACTTAAATCCCCCTGAACAAGATTTCAATGATTTGTGGTATTAAAGGAATAAGAAGCATTTGAGTCACTGACCATAAGGGACTTTCTGTCTGGTGTGAGGAAGCAGTCGATGAGGTTGACTATGTTTGCATGGTGTATCCTCCTCATCACTCTGATCTCACTAACCACATACTCTCTCTTCTTCTGCTCCCTCAACGTCAACACTTTCATCGCAACCTACAAACAAACCAGAGTTGTTACTGATACAACTGCACAGGAGTAAGGCAGAGTACACTAGAAAGATATCTGCGTAAGATTCTGGGATTCTGCGTAAAATTACAAACACCTCATTACTGAGACCCGATACCGAATTCACGTTTCTGATCATGGTTGTACTTAGAAACTTATTGCGTATTGATTGGTGACCAACCGTAATAATAACTTTTCAACACAGAGGCGAAGTTGCACTTCGCATACACAAGCAAAAATATGACCGATAACGCTACTGGGAAAAAGTGAATGAGTAAAACTTCGAATCTACAAAATTTCTTAAGTGACGCACGCCAATGATGACGCACATGCAGTACCAGTCAAATTGAAAAAAAATAAACGTACCTACAAAGATGCCTCAATTTATAGAGCAGTCTATGGAGCAGTAATAACAGTAAAAAATAAAATGTAATAAAAATAAAACGAATTTTTTTTTAATTTGAGATTTTTGTGGAGATCATCCCCCACACGCCATATTAAGTACAAGTGATAAATTTTGCTCCAGGTATCAAATCAATTATGGCTAATAAGCTTCCATTAAGCAATTTGGAACGATTTCTAAGACGGATTAAATCTCCGCTTAAGCGTTAATAGCGCGAAATATATCGCGCGTTAATTGTCCCATATTGGCCAAAATGGCAATCTTTAAACCCCCATAACATTACGAAAAATGATCACAGAAATATACAAATTTAAGCTCAGGTCAACAATACTTTTTGAATGATATAATAAAAATCCCGTCAAAAATGGCTAGTTAAAAATTCGAAATTTGTCAGAAGAAAAAAAACCACACCGAGCACAAATATTCCGTTACTTTCGTTACGAAAGTCGGAACAATAATAGTCTGTGTTAAAATCCTCAGCATTGGCTGTACTTAATAGCTGGTTATTGATCAAAATTTCATACTACAACACAAGCTTTGCTTGTTCAAATAAAGAACTGCCCCAGCTGTTAAGCTCTTAAGTTTCTTAAGCTTCTGTAATTCACCTTCTGAGCAGTGGTATTATCAGTGCACGAAAACACTTTTGCAGATGCCCCTGACCCGATCAGCTCTCGGTTCACAAATCTAGCATCAGGATGCCCACTTCCAACCAACTCCTTCAGTTTTTCCACCATCTCGTCCTCTGTCATTCGGCGATTGGCGGTTGTAGCCCGCTTCGGTTTCGTCGCAACAGTCGGAGGAGCCACTTTATCTTTCGGCTGACTAGAAGGCGGTGCTGGTTTCTGTGTTGTCTCATTTGCCGGAGTCGGCGATGGGGTGCTCGGTTTGATCACCTCCAGAGGCGGGTTCAATTTGTCTTCGTCATTTACAGGTGTGGTTTGATCTTCGGTTGCAGGTACTGGTGTCTTAGCGGCTGTCTGGTCTAACGGGAGTGGCTCTGAGCTTTTATTTGATTTCTACAATAAAATCAATTTAAGATCATTGAGCGCAACCCAAAAAATATTCAAACATGGCAAAGAAAAATGTTTCGCGCTATGATTAACAGCTAAAAAAAACTTGATATTACTACACAAGCTAAGCAAAGGTAGCTCAGCTGTTCACTATACTGTGTACAATTTTTCGAGCACAGGTATTAATTTCATTTACAAAAAATTGAAAACATACTTGCAGATTATCAAATGTTACACTGAGACGAAGTTGCACTTAACATAAACAAGGAAAAATATGACCAATAACGCTACTTGGAAAAACTGAATGAGTAAAACTTTGATTCTAAAAAATTTCTTAAGTGACGCACGCCAGTTTTGAGTCAAGATAATTGCTAAGTGACGCAAGACAATTGCGAGCGACGCATTAGCAGTACGAGTCAATATGAAAAAAAAAGAAATTTACCAACTAACATGCCTCAATTTATAGAGCGGACGCATTTTAAATAGTATACGAAAAAGTTCATTAAAAACATCCGACCCTGCCTAGGTTCGAACCTTCTTATTTTGTTGCGGGTCGCCTTCCCTACCTCTACGCTACAGATCCATGATAACTTGAAGCTAAAGTGTTATTTGAAATACAATAGTCTTTGTTAATATCCTTAGCATTGCCTGTACTTAATAGCTGGTTATTGACCAAAATGAACACTTTCAAAATGAAAACATTTTGCCGCAACAATAATTGTGTCGCAGCAATATTTGCGCCGCAACAATATTTGCGACATAGGTTGAAAAAAAGAGAGTTCATACTATAACACAAGCTTTGATTGTGTAAACACAGGCAAAACATCCTCGCACATGCGATTCATCAATTTACAAGAAAGCAAAAGTTGAAGATAAACTTTTAACCGAAAGAAATTATTTCAACCGAAAGAAATAACTGAAAAGAAACAAATATATACTGTTGATGACCAATTATCGCAACCAAAAAAAAAAAATTTTACCAAAAAGATATACAAGAAAAAATAAGAATAGCCGGTGACTGTGTAAGTAGTGCAGAATGTTCCGACCAGTTTTTTCAAATTAGTGTCGCTTTTTGGCGTGGTGTGATAAAAGGGTCTGAAGAAAAAACTAGAGCTTAGGCATTATCGACAGTCATCATAAAATAAGCAAATTGAAAACAAAATTGTAGAAAAATTACTAGAAAAACAAAATATCATATGAAAATCCTTTTGCAATTTTTTGTATTTTCGAAGTTTTTGATTCCGAAAAGGCTCTTAAAAACTAAATAGAGAAGTAAATTTTCTCGAGTAAAACTTAGTTTTTACGGCTTAAAATAAGCTATTGTATGCTTTGAACTCATTAAAAAATATTATTGCAGGCTTATTTATTCGCATGAATTAAGACGAAAAATCAAAAACTCCAGGACGAAAAATCAAAAAATTCAAACCGGTTTTTCTCGAAACTGGGAAATTTTTTTAAAAACTTTTAAAAGTAGTTTGAATCACGAGGTAAAGGGCTTTAATATGACAAATCTTTCAACTCTCTCCAATGATTATTTTCGATAGCTGATTTTGCGTGGAAAACGAAAAAAAGTTAAACACATCCGAATACGAGGTTCCTCCCCATTTTTCACAAATTCGGAACAACAAGGGTAGCCGGATGCTGTGCAACTAGCACAGAAAATTTCGACCACAAAAAACCTGAATGAACGCCTAAAACTTAGGCATGTTCGATAGTCATATTAAATAAGGAAAATTCAACAACATTTTTCAACGGAAAATTTATTAGAAAAACAACAAAAGTAAAAAAACTCATCTAAATCACGACTTTAAAATGATATATACTACTCGAAATCTTCCCATGATTGTTTGTTAACCCATTTTCCGGCGAAAAAATTAAAAAACAGTTTAGACGCCCCCGATCACAAAGATCCTTCGATTTTCAGTGGTCGCAATAACAGAAACCATGAGAAAAAAAGGATAGCCGGTGGCTGTGCAAGTAGTACAGAATGTTTCGACCAAATTCATTAAAAAAACGTTCCTTTTTTCGTTTTTTTTCTTTAAATTTAGGCCAGTTTCAAAGCGATTTCAGAACTTAACATACGTGTGAAAACTTAGCGAATTAAACAAAAGTGACCAGATTTGTCTTCAAAAAACAATGGCAGCAGAAAACGAAAAAAAAAATTAAAACATTTAAATTTTCATATTTAAATGAATCAATTTTAAGTGCACCAAATTCAAACCGCCTCAAATATTCTGTAAACACATTGAAAATTGATGCGCTTCTGAAGTTGAGAGTCATTTGAAACTTTTTCTTGAAAAAAAAACAATAAAAAGTCATCAAGAAATATAACTCTTCCTTCGTTGTTATACCTGTAATAAAAAGCATTCGCATTTTCAGCCTATGTGAAGGAAGAATTCGTCAAAAAGTGAAAAACAGTTTTTTACAGAAAAGCTCATCGTATGGCGACTAACCCGACAAAAATAATTCAGACAAACGAGTATCCGAAAAATGGGATTTCTTCGAAAAATAGTTTTTAGATTTGCGAGACACTCAGATTATTTCCGTGCTCGAGCCCCTTCCACTTTTATAGTTTGGGAGCGCAATTTGCCTTGATGCAAATGAATTCAAAGAAAAAATCTGTCGCCTTCGGCGAAGTAAGCTTCACCTGATTTGACTTTATTTGTGCTACCTCACTTAGCTGAAAAGAATCAAGAAATTTCTAAAAAAAACATAGCCAACAGACAGCTGGAAACGCAAATAAACGAGTCAATGAACCCAAGAAAACTGTTTCAAAACACACTTCAACTTTGGAATTTCTAAGAAAAAACAGATGGCCTGAAAATTCGACACGTTTTTTGATAAAATTAACCCAATTTGAGATAACTGGATCATAAGGTATTTTTTATGTCGCTGGACAATCTGAAAATTAAAATACATTTTCGGAAGAGGAAACGATCAAGTTAAAAAATAAAAAAACCAACTGCCAAAAAGTAAATTTGAGCCTAAAGAAATTTTAAAACTTTTCTTGAAAAAAAACCATCACGACCTATATAAGAGTCTGAACTATGTTCATCAACTCTTAATAAATTTTTGAACACATCCCATATTTAAAAATCATAGAACACTATTAAAGAGCTCATGAAAACAACCGAATATTTCTTCAACTTTTTGTGTGGGGGCTATTGTCATGACAGAAGCTCAAAAATTCTCAACCCATCAACTCCCTGATCACTTATTTATTCCGAATGTTTGAATACTGAACTCTGATTGGATGAATTGATGAATGGCCAGTAGGTTCTTTTGACATGAGATATGGATTCCATCTTCAAGTGTTTTAGAAAAAAAATAGTTTATTGATGATGATCAAAATTTCATGTTAGAGGAAATTTACGTGATAGCGCAGCACCTATTTGTTAATCCAGACTCTTTTTCCTTTAACCTTTCAACTCACATAAGCATCAGTTTTATGGTTTAATGAGATGTTTTACAAGGTTAAATATAAGGACCAAATATGTTTGTCGTGGTCTATTTAGTCTGCATGCCAATTTTTGTGACGATCAGACATTGTGAACAAAATATTCCTTAAGAAAACTCGCAGGTGGGAAAAACGAAAAAGAGCCCTAGTCCAACTATTAAGTATGAACGAATTGTGAATGTTGTAATGAACTTTTCTCTTTTGCAACAGGCAAAAACTGTGAAAAATGTCCAGAAAAAAAAACAATTATAGTAAACGAGAAATTTGGTCTACTGACGTCGCTGCCATCGCTGATGGGTCTCTTCTCTCTGTCTCTGTTGTCGTCTTCCAGTTCGTCGTCAGTCGTGCATCTGTTCTGTGGCTTGACTGTGTCGTGGATCATGAACTTCTCCTGGTGTAACATCTTCATGATGATGGCTGCCACCTCGTCCGGGTTCTGCGTCTACAAAAAGAAAGCGTTTAAAGCAAGTTATCAGAATCATAATAAAAAAGGCAACTGACAAACCTATTTTTCACCAGAAACCACTTTAGATCTTATTTTCTTATTAAAAAAAAACACTTTTGAAACACTTGAAAATTAACACTTTTAACAATCAAAGTATTTAAAAACTTCACAATTCTCATACACTTCTCGTACCGATCTGCATCTAGCCTAACTTGTCAATCAACGAGTGATATCATCCATTCCGCAATTGATGACTATTTAACTTATCATAAACGTAAAAACTACAATTTTTTTTCCAGTATAACAAACACACTTTAGTGTTTCATGTAAGACGAGCCCCGATGTCATGATTACCACTTGCATTGCCTGTTTTACAAGAAGAACACTACCAAATAATCTTAGCTTCTTCGGTCATAAGTAGTTAAACCAAAATTGACTTTTGCAAGAAATAAACCAAATATGCAAAAAAAAATACAAAAAATGAAGAACTCATCTTCGATTTTGGATGCATTTCAAGTTACCCTTCGGTTAATAGTCATAGTTTCTAAAACAACTCAGGGTTAAGGAGCCGACCATATAGTGCGTAGTGGCCTCAAAACTCACCCCAACATGTTCCACTAATTCAGGGGATTCAATCACAAACTGCTGAGGATCCGCTGAAACACACGTCAAGTTTAGGAAACCCAAGTTAATAAATGATACCCAAGTAACAACATACTCAATATTCAGTTGGACAAGAGTTAATGAACTCAGGGAACCAAAAAAAGAACCGGAAATCCGTAAAATTAAAATCCACTTTGAAGATACCAATCGAGTCCCATCTCTCACGCCATTTTCACTTTTGCTATCAGATAGCATAACTGACCATGCATTTTTTTTTAAAAGCGGATTTAAACCTATCTAAAAGACGTTTTCCTGGAAAAAAAACAAAATTTATTTACTAGCCGGCATTAAAAACGCATCAACAAACACAGATTCGAAACGGAGCTTCGCATCGATTGGAATATATATCAAACATAGCATGACAACCCTGCCGGAATAAAATGAGGCGAAAGCTAATTACGAAGTTTTCAGAGTAAAAAAAAATTAGATCTACTTACATTTTTTTTCAAAATTGTCTCGATTGAATTTAATTTTGATGAAAATTTTTCGAGGAAAAAACTTGCCAGAGTTTAACTAGCATTGAACCAAAATTAACAAGTAGGACGACAAAATGAAGCCGACTTGGGTACACTTTGAGAGCAGAAACAATGATTGATTAAGAAACTTAAGCTATAATTTTTACAACTCGAAGTTATAAATTTCCTCGCAGTTTTCACATATACACAGGCTATATATTTTTTCACCTTCACACAACGAGTTAAGAGGTTACTAATCTATAGGCGTAATCAGTCGACTAACTTTTGAGCAAAAAAAAACAAAATCTATGAGTAGGTCTACACGGGATTCAAACAATCAATTTTAGGCAGACATGTCTCAGATGACACCTTCATGCCAATTGTTCACTTTAACAGATCATTAAGTAAACTCAATGATAAATCAACAAAAAAAGATTTTTTTTTCTTTTAAAAAAGAACCGAATGTTAAAAACGTCACTGACACTTTTTCTTCAAGTTGTTCGATTTAACGTTTAATTAAAAATGCAGCGAGTAAATTTCGCGGATACCAATCAAGCCGTTCAAATGTCAACAGTAACCTTTTCCTGCAAAAAATTTTAATTTTTCGGATACCACATATCAACGAAATCTATTCAATTTTCGCTTCAGTTATACGGCTCATGAAACGATAGATAGGAACAATGAAACTGCAATTGCTCAAAAAATTATTTGATAGTATCTTAGATTGTGTCTTCTGAAACAGAAATGGGAATTTTGAGATGCTTTGACGTACGCTGCAGAACACCATATCGCATAATGATTCCACTCTTCGGCGTCGCGAAAGAGCGCTATAGACCGGGCAAGAACTACTTCAAAACGCAAAAAGCGAGTTTGGACCAGAAAAAAAAGGGCCAGCTCGATTTATCATCAAGCGATTTTATGACTGTGTCAACCCAAGCTCGCATCCAAACCCAAAAATTTAATCGAGGATAAAAAATGGGCACAATATAGTTAAATCATCTCAGGTAAAATTGAGGCTGAAAATAGAACTAGGTAGGTACACTGTTAAAGTTACTTAGTTGGGGGTAGATTGAACGTAAACAATGACTTTTTGCTGTTCCGGTAGTTCAGCTATTTCTGCACACAAAAAAAAAATCTTTTTTTTGGACTTCAAAAACCAATATAAAATCCCTCATTGATCATTGTTCCTCGCTTTTACAACATAAAAAACTCCTATTTCAGCCGAAAATTAACAGAAAGCCAAATCGAGCATCTCTGGACTTACCTTGGGCAAAAAAAATGAGCGAAAAAGCTAGGTAACTTTAAAATCTCATTATTTTGATGCACTCAGCAATTTTCCACAACAACACAGTACTGTAAGGCAGAAACGAAACCAAAATCTGGTTAATTTAAATATGTTTTTGATGGAGGTTTTACTTGTACTGCATTTGTAAAAATGCCATCCTGTATAAAAGGAAGTTTACTGCGTTCATTAACACCGAACACGATACTTCGTTACAGCCAATTTCGAAATGCATCTTGTCAATAGCGGTGATGTTACACAAGCTCGCATTGTTCAATCTTTAAAAACATTAAAATTTTCCAGTTCATTCAACAGCTTTATTCAAGGCTTTGATGGTAGGTTTAAATGACTGTTAAACGATTAGTTATGAGGTCATAACCACTACCAAAACAGCAAACCCAGAGTGACCACTTATTCACTTAACACATTCTTTTTATCGAAACAGAAATTTAAAATCAGGATTCTGGGAAACAGCACAACCTTTTTTTCCATGTATATAATTATTCACGTTGAGAAAGAGACAGTATGAACTCTGATCAACATTTTAGAGGAACTTGTGCCTTTGATAAAAATTAAAGCAGTCTTGAATGAGATCCTTTTTTTTTACATTTCTGAGCTGTGAAATGATGTCTCACTCTCAACGAACGAACACGGATTGTGGTAGTTGCGTCCTATTGAAAGGTTGAAATCTTTTTCAATCAATAACAACTTCTGAGCAATACGAATCAAATCTTCTAATTCCTAGCGCTAAACCCATCACCTGGGCTAAAAAGACTCTTCTGAGTTATAAGGGTTTTAAAATGAATTTATTTCCTTAAAGGCTCCAAAACATGGATCTCGTTAACCCCCCCTATGGTACCAGTAAAAAAATAACCACCTCTATAAGGAACCAAATCATTGGCTAAGTACATGCGGGTTTTATAACTAGCAAAGAATTCACCCTTACATTAGGCTGCCTTTGTTACAGAGATCTCAAAGCAGTTCTTAGTAAAAAAGCTGAATAGTATGAATGTCGGCCCCTTTCCTCATAGATTATAACCATATCTGAATGAGATACCATCGCATAGCAAACGAGATCGTACAGCAGTTTTCGAGCTTAAAAATATTGATTGAATTTGACGTGAATTGTGTTGGCTTCAGAAAGCATATTGGGTGCGTAAACTTCCGCCAGAAACCTAATAGTGCAACCTAACACATTATGTATATTCATAAACTTCACTGGGCAAACTTGATTTTAAAGAGACCAGAACAAAAATTTACCATGAACAGCCATAGTCAGCATTTAACACACCAGCAACACCAGGTCGCCTCTTTGTAATATTTCGAAACATCCATTTTTGGCTGACGGACCCTCAATTTTTCTAAAGGTGCTATTGGCTCCAATATAAACTAATTTTGAGGTGGAAGGGCACGCCGAAAAAACGCGACTTTTTAGTCAAAATTTTCCAAAATAGCGCTTTAAACGCCTTTTCGGCCTGTTTTTTCAAAATTTCGCCTGCGGACCAGAAAATTTGGTCAAAATAGGGTCTTTATAGTGATTTGTGAGAGCTCGGAAAATCAGTTTGCTCGGCCTAAAAAAAGGTCGATAAAATTTCGAAAATATTTGAAAATCCCCGCTCGAGGAAATCCTAGATCCGCCCCTGATTTAACAACTTGAGAGCTACCTTTTGCGAAGAAATCTGGGGTTTCGACTCAAAATTAACTATCTGCAGATTTTGAAGACAATGGGCTTCATTTATCTTTTAGAAGCTTGCACAGAAAAGAGACTCTCGACACAAATCTTCGACACGCAAGGTCATTGGGCATAGTTTTCTGAATAACGCATCCCCTGTATTAACAATTTCTAAGTGAACCTCGTGGATTCACCTTCAAACTCGAAAAACAGCACTTAGAATTGTAACTGAAGACACATACATTACCCCAATGGATCAACATCATTCTGAATATCAAGGCTGCCAGTCAAAGAACCAATGAAATAAACAAATTATACCTGGTTGCCATCAACCACGATATGATCACGGAACAGCTAAGCATAACCAAGACTTATCAAGCTAACATTTGACGAAAAACACTATGGACACTAACACAATTAATTCTAAGGAGACATAAAAATTACGTTGCCCAACATCCTGATCCTTCTCAACTGATGCGCTACAGAACTAACTTTCGAAAAAACAGCCTTCCCAGAGTTCACGTCGTTCTTTTGCTCAACTCCGCTGTGGATATAGCACACAACTGAAAGCTATCTGAAGAAGTTGGGGAAAAACATAGGAAATAAGTCCAAACTATAAAGTTAGGTTACATGATATACGTTATCTTCAGTTGTCCATTAAAACCAACCACTCTAAAACTTGACGAGCTGTGAGACAGCCCCGTTGAAGTCACAAAAATATCTCAACTTGTCAACATAGCAGGGATTACTAATAAATTTTCTCGGTTATTCTGACGATTTGAAAACAGCATGTATAACCGGGCACGAAAGTTTTGCCAATTCTCCGTCCCAAAAATTGTCGCTAGAACGTTTTTTATTCAATACTCTAAGGGACTATCGCTCTCTTAATGAACCCTGGGAACGACGCAGTTACTGTTTGACGGACGAGGCGAAACGACTAATCAATCTTTCAAAGATTCTGGAATACTGGATAAAAACGAGAAATAAGAAGTGGACAACATAATTTTGCAGCTACAAACTACATCAACAGTTTTTCTCTCAATCAACGCCAATTCGCGTCAAATGTAATCACAGTTTCGATGCTAGAAAAATGCGGTTCGACAGTTTTGCTTTGTGACTGTATATGAACCACTCGAAGAAAAAACCAGCTACCAAAGAAATTAGCCAAAAACACAGCATTATATCATAGTTAAGAAATAAGTGGTCACCCTACACAAAATGGGCACATCATCACAGTATAGTTTCAATTTTTACTGACCTTTGCGTAATTTTTCTAAATCAAATTGAATTCAACCTTCATTTATCTTGGGATTATGTATAATTCATCTATTAGTTTATTAACATCTTCTTAAACTTACGTTTTTTCTGTCGTCCGAAGAAGGTGAAAATCTTCTGCTTCGAATCTTCCTTCTTCGTAGCTGAAAGAGGAATCCTTGTTCAATTATTTGAGCATATATCGGTGTCTACAGGCATGATGCTGGCGAAAAGAAAGTGGTTTCTTAGGCCTACGATAAATTTCATCAAAATAGCGTTTTCTGCTAGCTTTTGAATATATTTTAAAATTCAAATAGTCAAAAATTATTTTCGAAAACCTCAAAATTATTCGAGGAAAAAAAAGGATCCCAGCTGTGATCTGTCGATTAATGATCATCATTCGAACTTTGACAAAATGAGCTCGGCCATGACGATAATTAGGGTAACATCTCGGGACGTTGAATTCGAATGATTGTCATCATGTCCGTGAAAAAATTCGTGCCCTACCTGGTCCGCTGTTGTGAGAAGATCCATTTGCTGAATTGTCGATCGAACTATTGGCTGTTTCTACCATATTTAAACGGCCTCTGAACTAATACAAACTCAAATATTCAAACGAAGCTAGCCTATAGTCACAATCACAAATAATAATACTACATATAAGACCACCAATCTATTTTCTGCAAACATGTTCTTTACTTGATTTGTGAAATTACTGATGTTAACCTCATAACTTCATAAACAAAAACCATAAACGTATTTTGGTTCGCTGGCTTAATTAAATGTGACAAGTAAAATTACTTCCATTAATACAAACAGGCAAAGAAAAAACAGAAGAACCACCTACAAAATCGAAAAAAAAGACAAGCAACTAATGGTTTTCGGGCTCCTCAAGACTTTAACGTTGCCCAGTTGATGTAGCTCATTACTCAACACGCACATAGTTTACCTCAGATTAGTTTCAACATGTACTCACATTTTGTAGAGCTGTGTGTTGACTTGGAACCATTTTGTTGGTCATTGGGTATATTTTGACTTGCAGCAGAGACTGTGGAGTTGTTCATTTGTTCTTCTGAAGAATTGCTGAGGCTGCCGTTGCGTTTGTCGTTACTTGACGAACAGGAACTGTCGGTGCTAGAACTGCCAATAGGTCGTAGAGAGAAAGGGAACTTGTGATGGGAAGACATGATTCTGCTATCGCAGCTGTTCTGACTCTGACTCTGTGTTGACATTGCAGTCTACTTTATTTGCACTTTACTTCGCTTCGCTTCACATGTAGTTCTTCTGCTCTTAAACTGCTACATAGTTTGCTAAGAGAACCATTGCACCATCTGAAATGAATTCTGAGTTCATGAGAACAATTGTTCAAATCATTTCACATGAATACAGTAAACCTTTTTCAATGAATGGGAAGCTACGTACAAATACAATTTTAAAACGAGGCTTTTAAACTCGGTAGAAGCAATTGTTTAGAAACAAGGGATGTCAAAGTATGTTTCTAAAAATCATGTTTCTTAAAATTACGTTTATGCACAGAGGCAAAGCGTAGCAAGAAGTAATTTTTTTTTGAAAAATTAAGCTGAAAAAATTACTTCAAAGTCGAAAAAACTATATCTACAATAATTTTTCTTAGAAAAACCTCTGTCTCGGATGAGGCTCATAAAGAGCCTTAGCAAGCATTGAGAATCAAAGACCGAGCGGCAAATAAGGTGAAAAACTTGGGTCGACCCAATTAAGCCAAAAACGAAACTGTAGTCAATCGATAAAATTTTTCACATCAAAAAATTTACACAGATGCGAAACCGAGCTTCGCGCCAGTTGCGATACAAAAATGGAAAACGATGATTACGAATGAAGACAAACCATCATCATCATCATTGCCGCCCTATGCCGTTCGAACGGGGTCGGCGGGGCGCTCCTAAATCTTCGAGCGCAAGAGTTTTCGGTCGTGTGAATCGGCTTCAGTCAGTCTTCATCTTCTCAATTCCTCCTTCACATCCTCTCACCAGGTCTTTCTTGGCCTTCCTTTGGCTCTTTGTCCCGGAACCTCAAGAGAATACGCTTCTTGGATTGGATGACCGTCTTCTCTACGCACGACGTGCCCGAGCCATCGCAGTTTAGCGTTTTCAACACCATCAATAACGGTTTTCTGAATATCAAGTCGGCTCATAATCGAGTCCGATGAAATGCGATCTAATAGGTTTACTCCACACGTCAGCCTGGTTATGCGCAATTCCATTGGAAGTAACATGCGTTTGGGTTCTAATTTGAGTGTCCAAGTTTCACAGTAGTAGTAGGTGGTCATCACTGGTCCGACACAATCACAATAAATGAAAATTCGGACACAGATATCATGGACAGTCGGGTCGGATACAGAGTCATGGCTAGTCCCTGTTTTCCGAGAAACACTCCAATGAAAAGACAAAAATCAAAAATTGAAGAAAAAACCTTCAAAAAAATTCTTTTGTTGTAGTAAAAATTGCAAAACAGAACCATAAACATCCTGGTTGAAAATTACCTGAACAATTAAAAACTATAAAAAGAGCTTCCAAAATGCTGAAAAGAAACCGAACCTTTCTTTGAGACCAAAGCCGACAAAAATTAGCAGACATCAAAATCTAAAAAAATCGAAAATTTTCAGTTTCATAAAAAAACAGGTCCCGACTGGAATCGAACTTCTGGGATTTGTCGTCTCAAAAAAAAAAGAAAAAAATAGGCAAAAATTCTTGAACTCAATCAGTTGACCAAAACCGGAATACGCCGAAAAGTTTTTTATTTTAAATAAAAAATGCTTTTTATTTGATTTGGTGTTGCGGCAACTTAGCTGACAAAAAATCAGAAAAACAGAAGTCCGACAAAGATTTTTTGACGCGAAGACAAATTTCCGCTTAAAAAACAAGACCTGGCTGGGTTAGAACCATTGAATTTAGTCTTTATACGCAGGTGCATTAGCTGTTCGCCGCATGCGTGAATTAACGATTTCATGTGAATTTTGATTTCATGAGAAGCAAAGGTACAACGATTCAAGCAATTCTGTGAAATTAGTTGTTAATCCGGAAAAAGTCTATATTCTGGTTTGACAACTTTTGCTAGTAGAAAGCTAAACTATCTATTCCTCCTGAAACAGGCAATCTTTTCAAAATTTTGCCCGTAAAATTACGAAACATAATTTGATTAACCCGATATAACCGAACCGAACCCGAATAAACGCAAAAATTCAAAATCAGAGTTAGTAAATTTACACACTACAGATCAATTTTCAATTATACTACAAGGAGCCCATTTAAAGTTTGAGGTACCAGATTGATTTTTTCCAAATTTGTAGTACTGATGAAGGATGAAATGGGTACAACCAAGAATTCGAAAATCGTTCTTCACTCAAAATATTAGTAGTTTCTCCAATAAAATAATTGTAAAAAAAACTTGAGAAACTGGAATTTTCGCGAAAAATTGGAAGAACGTTTTTCGTCTTAAGGTTTTATCGAGGCATATCAAAGGTTTAATCTAGGCATGAGGTTGTACCACAACAAATTTCGGGAACAACAGTTAAAACAAGTTTTAGGAGGACTCCGTTCAGAAGCAAAACGTACGGAGGCTTCCCCAAACCTCAAGCCTTGATCAAAATCTTGATATCAGATTCGGCTGGGCTGTTTTCGAGAAACGTCAAAAAGTTGCATACAGCGAACAAGGTAACAAGACATTGACTTTTCTGAAGTCCAGAAATTTTTGTGACAAAATTAGACGTAGCCGCTTATAGAGGAGAACTTTCCGCAGCCCATTCTTTTGAATGGACCCAAAATCTCAGATTTGAGAGTGTAGTTTTCGGTCAGAAGTCAAATTTCAAAAAAAGGTTAGAAAATAAAAAAGATTGAATTTTACGAGGGTCATTAACTTTTGCATTAAGAAGATTCGGGTGTAGCCGCTTGAGCACGGGAGTTTCTCACAGCTCAATCTTTCGATTGAATTTAAAATCAGAGATAAGGGAGGTCAGTTTTCCAGACAAAGCTTCCAAAAACAGTCAGAAAATGAAAAATCTCACTTTTCCTAAGAGCATAACTTTTTGTGTTGAAATTTGGGCATAGCCGCTTAAGCACGTGACCTGTATATCCGGTTTGTTTAATTTATCTCAAAATTTCAGATTGGGGAGGGTATAGTTTTACGAAAACATAAAAATAGCAGAGCAAGCTAGAACACAGGAAAAAAAAGTCACTAAGTCCAAAAGGTACACTTCGAAAAACCACAACTTGAAGAAATTCAAATTACAGTCTGGAATCAAGCTCTATTTGCAGAAAACACGTCCAGAAACACAATCGATGGCAATTAAAGAAAACTCGAAAACTGATCAACAAGCGGCAGTTGAGCGGACGAAACTTAAACCGAAAAAATAATTGTTATCAAGAAAAACTTTGAACTATAAATTATATTCTAAGAATTTTAGCAGTGTGTGCACTTGTGCTTTCTTTGAAATGAATCAAATTAGGTCACTAAGCCGATAAAATATGAGCTGAAAAAACTTTTAAGCAAAAATACAAAAACAGCAAAAAATACAAAGTCAAGGCTAGTAAAGTTTAAAATTGCAGGAGTAATTCAAAACACTGAAAGCAACATTAAAGAAAACTGTGTGCAAAAAATCAATTCTACGATTTGGCAAGGAAAGGAATATTTCCAATCTAAAAAAAGTTCTCGGTCAGATTGGGAAGGCACATTTTCAGTTTGAAAACAAAGTTCCTGATCAGATTCGAACCCATGATCTTTGCGTCCCATGCGTATTCTCCACCTCCAGGTTGAGTGCCGGACAAAAAAGTTTGAATTCATTATGAGCCAAGACACAAATGATAATGTTCTAGCTTTTGACCCAAAAAGAGTCTTTTTTTTTCGGTTTGATAAGGCTTGCTAATCGCAAAAACTGGCAAACTATCACAATTATGGCACTTACGAAGACGCAACTCGTTTTCTCAATTGATCACATTAAATCTAGGAGTGCTCTTTTTGCAAATAATGGGGAGAAAATGAGCACAGCCGATAATGCAGTGGAGCTTAACTTAACCAATGCTTTCGATAAACAAAATTTCCGGATTTTGGAACGTAGTTTTCCAGAAAAGTCCAAGCGTTTGAAAAAAAAGGGGTAAAAAACAGAAATTTGAATTTTCTGAGGGTAATCACTTTTTGTGGAAACTTTTTAGGACGCAAGCTTTCCACAAACTGTTCTATTCGTTGAGCCCAAATCGCAGATTTAAGAGGGTAGTTTTCGAGACAGGCTTTTTGGAAGGCTGCAGAAGATGGGGTAATTTAAAAAGAAACCAAATCTTTTGAGAAAGTGAAAAAAGTCCAGACTCACTAAACAAGTGAAAAAACACATAGAATTTCATAATGCAGTGTTTTACACAGAGGCGATGCTGCTCTTCGCTGACACAAGCGAGGAAAATGCAAAAAAAACTCAAACAGGCACAAAACAAAGTGAAATAAAGAAAAAATTTAAAACGAACCTTCAGAAAAAATTTTGAACATAATTTATGAGACTAGGAGTAGCGTGTTCTCACGTCTGCTCCACGACAGCTGGAAATTTTACTAACACTAGCCACCGATAGAGCAGCAAAAATTCGAGCAAAAAAAATTATTTCAAGGTTCCCGATTTGAATCTCCGGCCTGATAATTAGGAGTGTCACTCACGTCCTCGCATCTGCGCCGCGGTCTCTTGGAAGTACACTTACGGACCAGCTAAGGCTGGATGTACTTGTTTTAATATTTTCAATCATATATTGTAGTGATACGTGAAAGCATAATTTTCAAAAGTTCAAAAAATATAGACTTTACGCAAAACCCTTGTAGTTTCTTTACTTAAGTAAGAGATTAGCTGCTTATTTGAAGGAGAAAACTACTACTCGCTCTATCAATTGAATTCTTTATCTTAGATTTGGCTGGATAATTTTGAAAAAGGAAAAAAGATTAAAAGAACGCTCACAAATCAAAAATTTGACTTTTTCTAAGTCCATAAACTTTTTTCTACTTTAGCATGGGAATATATCCTATTATGCAGGGACATTTTCCACTCCCTAATTTCTAGAATGAACACTTAATACCAGATTTAGCAAAAAGTTTTCGAGAAAAGTGATGAAAATTCTGAAAACAAAATGGTAAAAACTTCAAAAAAATTTTCTAAGGCCGTTTATCTTCAAAACACAGGGCATAACCGCTTGATCAGGGAATATTTACATAACTGTTTTTTTTTGGTTAAACCTTTAATCTCCGATTTGGGAGGGATTTTTTGAAAGTTTTAAAAATTAACCAAAATGTCAAAAAATGCTGAAAAAGGCTTAAAAATGACTAAGTTGAAATATACCAAAAGTGCCACCAAATGAGCACTACTACTTGCGATTTTGGTTGTAAAAAAATTCTTCGTAATAATACACTACACTTGGCTACTGTGATCATGTAGAAGGTAACCATTTGAATCAAAAAATAAACAACAAAGCTTTGGAAATATTAATCATTTAAAAAATTCAAATCCCATTCCCTCTTAGGCATAAGAAAATCATTTCGCTCAATAAATGACAAAAAATGAGGCAACTAAGACAACGAAATATAAGCCAAAATGTTTTCCAAAACTTATAATCAGCATGAAACCTAGAAAAAATATAGTTGGAAAAAAGTCAATGGACGCAAGGAATTAAAAATATATATATCAACTTTCGAATTTCAAGTAAAAAAATAAAGGCCCTTCAAGCTCTTCGAATTTCAAAAACAGTTTCTGATTGACACTTTTTAAATCAAACAAATCTAATCAAAGAAAACTGGATCAATGGGTAGGCTTCACATTCCGCTGGCAAATCTTAAAATAAAAATCAGCTTTCGACGACCGCGTTTTTTATTTAGTTTGATTTGAATTTAAAGGTTCATGTATACTTGTATAACCAAAAGAATCCATAGGTGGATTAAAATGTATAAATACTCTTCTGTAAAGATTAGAGCATTTTAAAACTTTCCCAAAAAAACAAACAAAAAATACCACGACCTATATAAGAGTGTTCACAACGTTTATTGATTCTAAAAAAACTCGAATTTAAGGGCTATTCGAATTGCAAACATGCTCAAATGAGGCCTTTTTTGGTGATCACGTCTATTCAGCTGTAGAGAGCTGCTGAGTTCAGCTGGGAGATCAACCCTGCGAAAAAAACGTTCTCGCGGAACAAAAAGAATTAGCCAAATTTCTGCGATTAAATAAACAGTTTCACCTTGTTGAATGAAAACAATAGAAGTTGGCCACCATTGTGTCTGGGCAGATGATGGGACAACTTCTGAAACTAAATAATCCTCTGTTGGAATAATATTAGTATCGGCTACCAGTGTGATACTCATCTATGGGGTCATTCGACGTTCAAACACAGAGGAGAAGCTGTGCTTCGCAAACACTTGCGAGAACAACGACCAAAAAGCAGCTCTATCAAGTGAAACAAGAAAAAGTAGAAAAAAGCTTCGAATTAGTAAAAACTCTGCTACGTGTAGGATTTGGATCTGCGACCTACTGCCACTCAGCCACGCAAGCTTAACAACCTACAAAAACTAGTCACAAATAAAGCAGCTACATGTGCTAATACCTTGCCAATGCTATTCAGCAAAAGTGGCACCAAATACAAATAGACTCAATTTTGCATGTAAAAATTTGGAATATAACAAACTAAAGGCATACACAGTAACTTTGCATGAAACAAATCGCAAAGCCACATTATGTATAAATTAAGCATTTCAAAAAATATTGGGTTAGAAAATTTATTAAAACGATTTTTCATTGTTGTTATGTTGTTTGAAACATATCACTTTTTTCGATTCACTTGATGAATTCAAAATGCATCAACTGCGTTAACTTATTACTATTCGAATGTCAAAGCACATGCTATCAAAAAGCACGCAATATAGGCGACTTAAGTGGAAAAAAAGGTTCGCGTTAATACACTCTTTTCGCAAATGTAAGTACCTAAGCTTAAACATAGCCAACTGACTATTGGAAATACTTATAAACGCAAGGAAACTGAAAAAAAAGTGACTGACATGTTTTTTTAAAAACCCTCATGGTTTGAACTTCGAAGAAAAAAGGCCTTAAAGCTCTTTAAATTTGTAGAACAATTTATGATGGATACTTTTTTGTTAAAGATAACCCAATTTGAGAAAACGGTATCAATAGGTAAAACATTTTTTTTTCGCGGGGAAAACTGATAATTAATTTCCATTTTCGAAATTAGAAGTCGATCACCCTTTTTGACCTTTACAATTTTGATAATCGATAGTGGAGTTTGCCTTCCTTTTAACAATTGAAATGCACCGAACTTGAAAAGAAATCACAAGTCAAACCGCGAAAAATCGAAACTGAGCGAGAACAAAAAAAAACAAAAAAAAAGCAGCAAGACCTATTTAAGTGTGCTCACAACGTTCATTACTCTTAACAACATTTCTCAATTATTACCTGTTATTAACAATACGCTCACGTACTTTGAATCATATCTTGGCGTTAAGAAAAAAAATGAAATTGTATGCAACTTTAACAGAAAAAGCTCATAAATCTTATGCGTTGTGTTGGAAACAAAAAACTAATCAGAGAAAAAATCGGAGAAACAGTGTAAGTTTTAAATCTAGCTATAATTTCAATGGCAAATGCCTAGCCGTGCTTGTATCATTGAAAGGAGACAGTCAAAACCCAACAGCATTATTGAGGTCTAGCGAGTCAAATAGTCTGACAAATGTGCAGACATCCGTCCACAAGTCACTTGTAGGTTATCGCATAGCTTTAAATTACGCATGTGGAAGAAATAGAAACATTCAAAAGAGAACCTTTTCGCCAACACCACAAAACGCATGAAACCAAGCAAACCACTCTTAGAACACTTTTGTAAATTTTTTTCTCTTAGAGATGGTATATATGTTGAAAATTGGAAGCTGATATCGGATTAAAATCTGGACAAACTTAGAAATATATACCAAATCCTTTTTTTGCAATTTCTTTGACTTTCTATTTGTTTTGACCATTGGGTAACTCCCATTAGTATAGCATCATCGCAACCTTGACGGATCGCATTATATTTTTTCTGACTACCTCAGTTATTGGGAAAAAACTGATACACACTGATTTTTTTTTATAGAATGAAAACTGTACAGAAAACATATTCCTCAGAATAGTACAAAATTACACTAAATAGTACAAAATTACACGTGTATTGATCCGAATTAGAGATCTGAGTCAGAATCTTCTGCCTCGTTTTGGGAAACATATCCCCTTTTTCCCTCGGTTACGTAGAACTTTGAGCGGACCAACGCCACGGCTGAAGCTGTAAGTCCGTGGTCTTTGGTCCTGTCGGGGTCATCGCAAATAATAACAGGCGCTATGTAGAAACTAGTGTCTTTGTATGACCAAGTTACGACCGGCTTGTTCATGTTGAGTCCAGCTACGAAAGAGGAATCGGCCTTCGACAAGGTGAAGTAGACGGGCATAGCTAACCTTTTGTCAACCAAGTCCAGGCTGCTCTTAACATTACATGCAGACTTGCTAACTGCGAGTGAAGCACTAGCTAATGCCGCTTCGTTATTCGACCAATGTGATTCTTTCACAGCTGTTACCAGAAATGAGGAGCTGTGGAAAAACATGCGACTTAGTCTTGATTGTGGAGCGCCTTCTGTGACCTTCGAAATTACCCCGTGCAGTATGTCGTTTATAATTGCCACACCTCCGGCTATAGCTATTCCCGCGTCCAGCTTCACGTTCGAATCATTTTCTACTACGGCTTTATTCAGAACTAAAACTGAGTTCTCTCCAATTCCAATGGAATGTACTAGAGGGAAGACCACATCGGCCATATGTTGCAAGAAATCCACTGAGTCTACATTTCCCAGCTCCAGATGAACGGGCCTTGATGCATCTAGTGATTTAAGATAGTCAGCTAGAATGCTCAAATATCTAACGTACTCTTTCTCCGGTAGATATTGCAATGAATGGAGGCCTCCGATAACAACGAGGTCGTAAGTAGATGTTTTCGCCGAAGTGAAGAAATCTTCCCAGCATAACACATTAGGCACAGACGTATTCGAGAAGATTAGGACTCTAAACAGTTTTTCAATTTGATTCAATATCTGGAAAAATATAGTGCCAGAAAAACAGAATTATCAGAATGACTTGGGTATGCAAATTATTTAAAAAAATCTTCCATACATATATTTCTGCTCAGACCATGAAAATGTGGAAGAACTTTGTCTTCGGGTGTGTTTCAGTTCCTTCTTATTTTGTTTTACAGTACAAACCATCATCGGAATGAGTCGAGTGATACATTATATACAATCGCTTACAGCCGTGATTCGATTTTTTTAAGTTTCAGTCTAATTTCGAGCAAGTTGGTCTTTTATATTAAGTTGACTGGTTGGACGGACATAGTAGATGTCAATCTTTCCTAAAGTGAGTTCCAACGTTGCCTGGAATGACTTGATGAATTGCACCCACTCAGGAACTGAAACTCTCACAAAAATCTAATGCGGACTGGTACTCAAAGGAAAAAAATGCAAAGGAAGAAATCGACTTTACAAATTGGGGAAATTAGAAAAAAAGAATGACCGTAAAAAAGCCAAGTATGTCAAGGAAAAGAAATAAAGGTCACAAAACAATACGACAAGCGAAAGAAAATTACATTACCGTCGTTTTGAAAATTGTATTGAAGGCTCGAGATAAGTTTTTAAGTTACACACTGAAATCGCAGGTAAAAGTGTAAAAGGTGAAAGTGTTCAAGTATATGCGTAAAAGATACAATTGTGAACGAGCCATTAGTTATTGCTAACACATTTAACAAATTTTTGATCTCGGTGGGACCACAACTGAAAAGATCAAATTCCGAAAGTAGCACCTGCGTCGAATTTTGATAACATTTTTCAATCAATGTACTTTTCCAAATGCAATTTCATTGAAACTCATTCTGTGATTAACAAACTTAAGCCAAAAATTTCAACAGGTATTGATGAAATTAGTAGTCTCTTCCTGCAAAGTACTGCATATATAATTTCATCCTATCTAAGTTATTAAGTCAACATATCTTTCATGTCGGGTTCTTTTTCTAATAACCTGAAAGTTTTCATTTTAGATAGGAGACAGTAAATTATATCTTAATAACTACCGCACCATCTCCCTTTTGGCTATCTGTACTAAAAACTTAGAAAAACTATGCATTTTCGACTATATAATTACTTTCAAAAAGTTGATTTTTTTTACTCCAAACAATTTGGGTTCTGACCAAAATGTGCTACAATAGATGCTCTTAATTGAACCGAAAACAGTCTCTTCGGTTCAACCGAAAATTTAGGATTCAAATTCGTTGTCGGTCTAAGAAAAACTTTTGCTACTCTTGATCATAACAACTTGCATCAAAAGCTAGAACTCGAGGATTGTGCATAACAGGTTTTGTAAACAACTACGGAAGATCGAGAATGTTCTTGTTTATTTCAGAACTCAAAATTAACGTAATTGATTATCATTTCTACTGCTGAGCACCACGGATGTTCAATGTTGAAGTGATCAATCAAGTTGATTGTTCTGGCTGTGGAGCCAGCAAAGTCCTTTAAACAGACCGTCTTTTCGCTGCTCGGTGTCAGAGCATCTCAAGAAACATCTCTACCAGGAGAGTACGATCGTCGACAAGACTGGGTTTTTGATACAGTTTTTTCGGTTTGTAGACAGACAAATGGCAGGTAAAATGGTCCCTTCCATCATGCGACGGTCCGTGCACAGCTTGGATAGGGCCATACCAACGCTATATAAATACATCGACAAAATTTTATGAATAAATCAAATCGATTTTAAAGCATCCAGAGAATTGTCAATTGAAATCTAACCTCCTCGATTACAGCACTGATGGAATTGTTGTATAATATTTTAAATTATTTGCACCCTCTGAGGCAGAGCATTTCACTCCTTAGAACTGCAAAACTTATTTTGGTGCTTACAAAGTTTTATGTGTCGGATTCGTTCCGCTTTTTGCTTAATTTCTCTGCTAGTTTCTGAACCGTTAATGCAGAGCCTCGTGCTGCTCCCTCAGCACACGCAAAATTTAGTGGAACAAAGCTGCTGTGTTCCACATCCAGATTTCTTTGTTAATATTTTTTTGATGTTTTGACACTCATGTTATTTGTAGGCATCAGATATAGTTTTAGGGCACGATTTAGCATGGGTGTTGAAAATTTTTACATCAGAAAAAATTAGGCTGAATCGGTCTCCCCAGAGTCCACTTGCCATGACGTCAAGTCGGACGTCATCTTCAGTAATTGTTGTTTTGTTGTGAAAGCTTTTGCCTTCCAACAATTGAACTTTCGGCTCTATCTTAAGATTTTGGCATACTTCGTCCAGGAGTGTCGCAAAGTTTCATTATGTCTTCAGTGAGTGTATCCTTGGGGCAGTGAAGAGATTGGGTCAAAGCAAACGGTTGTCCACATGGGCATGTTTGTGGAGTGTTTGGTGGTTCCCACCCAAATCTCAGATGTAAACTTTTTAAACTGACTTGTTGAGAAAAAATTGTACTTTTCAAGGGTAGCACGCTTAGCCAGTTTGATGCTTCTTCCTGTGATGCTAGAAATAATACTTGCTTTTTTCTGCTGAGCAATTTTCCAGAATTTAAACCTTTTTCGAGAGTGTGATGTTGTCTCTCAGTTTTGATGTTTCTATTTATCAGAGCTTGTTCCTTTTTCAGCAGTTTCTGGATCACTGTTTTCCAATAGATCACAAATGGCTCATGGCACCTCATACCTGCTGAAAAAGTCTGTGTTACTCAGGAGGTTTAATCCTCCCATTCGTAGTGGTAGAGCAAAAAAAGCTGCGATCTTCATCGGTTAAATAGTTTTTACCAGAAATACTAGGAAGTAGCTGCTGTTTTGCGTTTTTCTCAATTTCATCCATTTTCTTCAATGCTTCCGGAGTTGTTCTGGTTGAGAAGCTTAATTTAATTTGAACTACCTTTGAGAAGCAGGAGTACGCATTTTGTTGTGATGTTTTAGCTATTTTAGAAAGCTTTTTTATTAGAGTAGTTGTCTTTTCAATTTCGCTTTCCATGCAATTATCGTTTGCTGATGGTGTTCCTGAACCAATCCACGGAAACTCTGAAACGATCCACCAATGTAAAATTTGGATAACTTTTTGGCGCATGGAGACTCTGAAGATCACCTGCAGCGCTTTCGTCATCTGCGTACCATTTTTGGGTGACATTTGGTTTTTGCAGGAGCTCGATCAGTGGGATTATCCCTATTCCGTACCTAGCTATTGCGAGAGAATCACCTTGCGTTGTGCCTTCGGTAGATGTCAACAACGCGGTTTTGTCAACAACACGGTCAACAAGCAAATTTGAGGGATTAGAGCAAGTTCTATATTGAGCGAAATGAAGGCAGTTTCTGCATCAATAAGTAGAATAGCGTCCGTTTCCGGTTTCTAAAACTCGTTCCCCAAGACGTGGATAGCATATTCAATTCCACGCTTCTGGCCTAAGCAGAGTTTGAAATTTTTTCCCAGATTTTTCAAGTCTGATTTTATACATTGGGGGATTGTTTTGCCAATTTTTCGTCTCAGAAACTCGCCTATAACATTCGTCCTTACCCCTGTATTTTTGTCCAGAGGTATCAGACGACACGGGTTGTACGCCGTTAGGTTTTCATTAGGGAAAACTTTACTTGCTATTGTATAGGATAGCTGTGCAATTGTTTTGTAAAGCTCAATGGATGTCTGGTTGAAGTGAGTTAACATCCTTCACCATTCGCACGCATCTAGACCTGAGGAACCATGGCTTCCGTACATTTTCAGGGTTGTTTTTCAAAGTGTCTTGGCGTTTAACAGTTTAAAGATAGAAGGGTGGTATGGCATTGTCTTCACTTACTTCAGTTATATAGTTATTGTTCGCGGCTTTGGCTTGGAGCTGTTTTTCCTTCGGGATACTAAGGACTGATTTTCCTTCAATGACTTCGTGTAAGGGAAATACTCCTAGGGGGAGTAATCGGAGTTTTTCTGAACGGAAAAAAATTCTGCACAGTGACCTACTACGTTGTTCAAACCCCCCTATCAAAATAAACCGCGCCGAGAAAGACCTAGGAGAAGTCAGGAAAATAAGTCTTTTTCGACCAAATTTTTCATGTTTTTCGAATTTCGTCAAAAGGATTGAAATTTTGCTAACAAACTCCTAGTGCAAATGTTGTTACCGCTTTACCTTTAAAAACTCAAAATTTCAATCCTCAAAACGCTCAATGGACTTATTTTCATTTTGAGGATTGAAATTTTGAGTTTTTAGAGGTAAAGCGGTAAAAACATTTGCACTAGGAGGTTGTTAGCACAACGAGCTCAGTTAAAACAACAATTTTGAAGCAACCTTCCGAGTAGCTTCGTGGATAAAAATAGAGACTTAAATATCGTAAAAGGAATTGCAGGGTCCAAATCCGATACTTTTTGGCCAAATTTTTGTATTTTAACCAATGTTGGTCCGTTTTTTGCATTAATACAGTACTGAACAGGTCTGACTTTATACATTGGGTGATTGTTTTGCCAATTATTCGTCTCAACCCCTCGCCTTTACCAATAGGCCTTACCCCTGTATGTTATCAGACGACACGGGTTGTACGCCGTTAGGTTTTCATGTGGGAGAACTTGCTACTGTATAGGATAGCCGCGCAATTGTTTTGGAAAGCTCAATGGATGTCTGGTTGAAGTGAAATAACATCCTTCTCCACTCGCACGCATCTAGACCTGAGGGACCGTGGCTTCCGGTCGTTTTAAGGGTTGATTTTCGAAGTGTCTAGGCGTATATCTGTTCGAATATAGAAGGGTGTTATGGTATTGTCTTCACTTACTTCAGTTATATAGTTAGTGCTCGCGACTTTGGCTTAGAGGTGGTTTTCCTTCAGGCTACTACGGACTGATTTTCCATCAATGAAGTCGCTTAGGGGAAGTACTCCTTCTGTTTTCGTATCTGAAAGGCAGCCAATGGCGGCAGATATTTAGCCTGAACTCATTAGTTTATCAAAATGTTCAACTTCCACCTTTACTTCGCACTTTTTCGGTTTCAGATGTCTAATTTGGAGAGCTTTCGCTTCAATAAAAAGATCATCTGGTAGGCCTGGCTTCCACAACACTAAGCTAACACATTTAACAGATTTTTCATCTCGATGGTGCCAAATCTGACAAATCAAATTCCGAAAGCAGCATCTGCGGTCAAATTTTGATAACATTTTTCAATCAAGGTACCTTTCCAAATGCAATTTAATTGAAATTAAGTCTGTGATTAACAGACTTAAACCAAAAAAATTCAACAGGTATTGATGAAATTTGTAGTCACTTTCTACAAAGTAGTGCATATATAATTGCATCCTATCTAACTTATTTTGTCAACATATCTTTTATGTCGGGTTCTTTTTCTAATGACCTGAAAATTGCCACTTTATATAGGAGACAGTAAATTAGAACTTGATAACTACCGCATCATTTCCCTATTGGCTATCTGCACTAAAAACTTTGAAAAACTATGCATTTTAGACTATATAATTAATTTCAAAAAATTGATTTTCTTTACTCCAAACACTTTGGATTCCGACAAAATGTGCTTCAATAGATGCTCTTGATTTAACCCAAAAAAAGTCTCTTCGGTTCAACTGAAAATTAAGGAAGCAGATTTTTTGTCTATCTAAGAAAAACTAGACCTCGAGGATTGTGTATAAACTGGAGTACGAGGATTGCATATAAACTGATTGAAAATTTAGCCAACAGACGGACATAAAAGCGTGCGAATTCAACAATGTGTCATCCGATTTCGAGCCTGTTACATAAGATGTCCCTCAAGGTCTGACTTAGGCTTGCTCTTCTTTCTTTTATATAAAAAAGATATGCCAAACGTTTCAAAAACATCGGAGGTTCTGCTGATTGCAGATGATACAAACCTCATAACATGCAACAAAAACTTAAGTGGTTTCCAAAACGAAACAAAGCATCCACCATTGGTTAAATGAAATATATTAACTTTACATACAAATAAAACCATCTTAGTATATTTTATACATCTTTTAAACATATTTTAGACTCAAAAGCGTCCGATCTTCATGTTGCTATCAATGACATAATTTTTACTCCAAAATCGATGTGCAAATATCTAGGACTTAACAACAAACTTTGCTTTCCGGTCAAACTATCAAACTAAACCCGAAACTAAAACGTGGAGTTAATTAAAAAAAAACAGACATTTTGTGCCAAGGCTAGAGCTGTTAAAATATCTTAAAATTGTTCCTTTTTTCTTTCCAGTAAATATCTTAAATGTCGTAAATCCTGGCCGGTTTACATTATGTTATGTTGATTTTGAATTTTTATTAAATGTCGTTGGAAATAAATAACTCCGAATAAAATGTTTAACTTTTAAGGAAAACATATAGTGCGCAAGTAATTTGCCTTTAGTCTGCCCTCTCCAGTTCAGTCATTGTTCGTATTTCGCAATATCTCTCATGTGCTTCTATTGCTGATATAATTGCCTTGAAAACTTGATTTTACTATGGTAAATTCATTTTCGATAGTTTCAGCATGTCGAACATACCTAATCCAGTATTACTATCGAATATGAGAAGAAAGTTCTAGGCTTTCGTTCAGATCTTCTCAACGCGCCACGAATTAGTAGTAGTAGTAGTAAAAGACTTTAATTCCATTGGTGGATACAGGGTTAATATAAATATTGAATGAACTTACGATCGACAATTTTTACAAAAACATTTGACAAAGAATGTGCATGATCTGTTTATATCAAACAAAGTTGAAGTTTTAAGCAGTAAAAATTTATTCAGTTTTGATTTGAACATTCCCAGGGGCATGTCGAAAGATATAATTTTCAGACGCAGAAGTTCATTGGCAGCACGGGGAGCTCGTACAAAGAAGTTATCGTCAGTTTTCAATTTCCTCGTGTTCGGTATGACGAATAGGCCACTCGTAGCGGAACGCGTAGGAAGCGAGCTGGTTGCACTTTTGCAGTCAACATCAATAACATTGTTATGGAGCTTCCAAAGTAGAAGAATTTCAACTCTAATCAATACATAGCTAATTGGAAGCATATTCAGATTTAGTAGCCCTGAAACATACGATGAACATTTCTTGATCCATCTTAGAACTTTGTACTGGAACAGTTCAAGCTGATGTAATAGTGTCAAAGAAGGGCACCATGCAGGAGCACCGTAAAGTAAGATTGACAGAATGAGAGTATTGTAAAGTAACTTTTTTCGACTGCAGGATACCGAGAAAGGAATATTTCGTTTCAGAAAATAAAACAATCTGGAACATTTTATCAACTTAGTATTCAGATGGGATTTCCAGGAAAGATTGTTGGAGACTATGATACCAAGATCTTTAATTTCATCAACAAATGGTAAGATGTCTGATCCGAGCAAGAATTGGATAGAATCATCATAACCACCAAAGTTCAGAACTTTACATTTGGCAGAATGAAACTGTAAGTGATTGTTAGTTGACCAATTAAAAAGAGAATCGATATCTTTTTGAACTAATGATGGAGCAGATGAGCTATTAATCTTCAGGTCGTCTGCAAATAGATAAAATTCACTATTTAACACATCATCGGTCATATCATTTATAAATAAAATAAACAGAAGTGGGCCGAGAACACTCCCCTGAGGAACGCCCGAGGTAACTGGCAGAGGAGACGAAATTGATTGATTTATTAGCACACACTGATACCGGTTTGTCAGATAAGATTCAAACAACTGGAGAAATTCAAAATCAAAGCCGAGTATAACAAGTTTAGCAAGTAACAAATGATGCGGTACTGAATCAAAAGCTTTTCTCACATCAAAGTAAATGGCTAGTCCAGGAGAATTTTTATCGCAGGAAGAATAAATTGAGTCGAGATAGATGATCAATTGGCTGATAGTACTGCGCGACTTCATGAAACCATGTTGCTGACGTTTGATTAGATGTCTAACTTTTGGATAAGTAAAGTTGAAAAGAATTCTTTCCAGGATAAGGGAAATTCGTGGTAAAATACTAATTGGTCTGTAGTTAGTAATGTCATTGCGAGCATCAGATTTGTATAAAGGGGTAACAAAAGAAGTTTTCCACTGACTAGGCCAGTTTTTGTGTTTCAATATCCAGGCATATAAATCGTAAACGAGGGGTGATATGATATCAGAGCAGTGAGATAACACGAAAGAGGGAATATTATCCGGACCAGTATTACTAGTGTCGGGACAGTAATTCAAAAATGATTCAATATCAGGTAATGATAAGTTAAGATCGTTTAAACAAATCGAAACATTGGAGAACAAGTCTGGCAGTGTGAACATTTCTTGGTCATTGAAAACTGATGCGAAGAACTTGTTGAATCCAGTAGCTTTTTCGAGTTCAGTTGTCAAGGAAATATTGCCGTGATACATGATGGATGGATGGGCAGAATTATAACCGAGAGTTTTGAGGAGCTTAAAACATTCGCTCGTAGAAGAAAGATTGAACTGATTAATAAAGACCTCTTTGTCCAATTCAATTGATTCAGAAAGATATCTAGTGATATCTTTCAATTTAATTGCCTGCAAATAAGAATTTTCTTTTTTTAATTTGCGAAGTGTTGTTTCTTTCTGATTAATTAAATGAACAGTATGCGAAGAATAAAATATCGGCAACACCTTCCTTTTGGAACGTTTTAATTTAATGGCAGACTTGAACGAGCTATTGAGAAGACTATACCACTTATCAGCATAGGACTCTATTGTGCAAGAATTAAGAGATACCAAATTGTACATAGATTGAAGATAAGTATTGAAAGTTTGGATGTTAAAAGAAGATTTGGAATAGGAACTTTGCAGCTCACAAGTCGGATGGACAAAATTAAAATTAAAGAAAATGGGGTAGTGGTCGGAGAAAATTTGATTGCCAACTGATACAGGTAAGTTTATTTCATTAGAAATAACGAGATCTAGGATATTTTTGTTCTTATGTGTCGCTTCAGTAACAAACTGCAGAAAACCATTTTCGATAATGATTTCAAGAAAAGAGCGTTCATTTGTAGAAGAAGAGGAGTAAGTATTCCAAACAATAGAAGGAAAATTAAAGTCCCCGAGAAGGTAAAAATTATAGGTATTTCCGTATCCGTATTGCTGTAAAATTTCTTCAATCTTCAACAAGTAGGACTCAATGCAATTTAGGAGGAGTTGAATATTAACAGAATAAATAGAAGACATGGGAGGGTTATAGATGAGAACAAAGAAGGAGGGTAGTTCGCTTAATACAACACATGAAACGGCAAATTCAAATGACGGAATGGTAATATTCATAGCTTTGAGAGTTAATTCAGAGAAAACTTCGCTATCTGTAAGGGAACATTATGTGCTATTTGCCTAACAACCGGCTATCGTTGTAATTTTTAAAAATAGTTCTTCACTCTTCGACAGATGTTCTTCACTAGTTCTTCACTCTTCGACAGATGCAAAGTCTTTTGAAACCAACTTCGACCTACCTATTGCCTCTTCTAGGCGTCGTACCTTCAACTTCGACCTACCTATTGCCTCTTCTAGGCAGTTCAGATCGGTGAATAGCAAAAAGATCATCCCCAGGTTTCCATTCCAGTCCTCTAAAAACGCAGGTACGACGCCATCTGATATCGTTTTCGGCTGCTTTGATTTTATCAATTTAGTTAATTCAGAGAAAACTTCGCTATCTGTAAGGGAACATTATGTGCTATTTGCCTAACAACCGGCTATCGTTGTAATTTTTAAAAATAGTTCTTCACTCTTCGACAGATGTTCTTCACTAGTTCTTCACTCTTCGACAGATGCAAAGTCTTTTGAAACCAACTTCGACCTACCTATTGCCTCTTCTAGGCAGTTCAGATCGGTGAATAGCAAAAAGATCATCCCCAGGTTTCCATTCCAGTCCTAATTTAGTTGTTTCTTGTGAGTGGCACGCGCCAATGACTGATCTCTCTTTGACATCAGAATTAAACAGACACCATTTGAAAAAGGTACTGATTTTTATTATTGTGAAGGGAACATTATGTGCTATTTGCCTAACAACCGGCTATCGTTGTAATTTTTAAAAATAGTTCTTCACTCTTCGACAGATGCAAAGTCTTTTGAAACCAACTTCGACCTACCTATTGCCTCTTCTAGGCAGTTCAGATCGGTGAATAGCAAAAAGATCATCCCCAGGTTTCCATTCCAGTCCTAATTTAGTTGTTTCTTGTGAGTGGCACGCGCCAATGACTGATCTCTCTTTGACATCAGTCTTTTTGCTAACTGAAGCACCTATTGAAATACTTCTCACAAAAATTGATCAAAAAATGGGTAAAATCATTATCGGAAATCTTCATTCTAACCTATTTGCACCTTCGCAAGATCCTTGAACTCCTCTAAAAACGCAGGTACGACGCCATCTGATATCGTTTTCGGCTGCTTTGATTTTATCAATTTAGTTAATTCAGAGAAAACTTCGCTATCTGTAAAAATAAATAATTATCGGTATAGTTCAAACTCGCTGAAATAGCATAAAATGGTTAACTAGCTGCAAAACACTAACCATTTACAAGTAGTAGTCCCAACGTGTCTCTTTCAAAGTGAAAGCGAAACTTTTTGTGCAGCTCTTCTAAGATTCCAAGTTGCACATCTGAGATACTAGAGCTTAAATAGGGATCACCCAGCGTGATATTATTTTTTAAGCTATTCAGTGAAAGCAAATGGTTGAAGTCAAAACCAAGCAACGCGCTTTGATACGAGACCTTGCGGTTTGATAGGCCATGTAACGATCTGAATATTTTATATTCCTTTGTTGAAAAATAATCCAGATCAATTATTCCGTAGAAATGAGCAAAAATAGAAGAGCATATAAGAAGAAATATCGAAAGAATAGAAGACCGCTCCATATTTCAACAGCTGCCGGCATCAGTACACTGCATTCCTGGGGTTAAGCAAACCAAGTATTTGAGTATTTAATCTAAAATTATATATATATGACAACCATATGATCATGAAATATATGCAAGTAACGCTCCATACGTGGTTAAGTGTGTCTTCTGGTGCTCTAGCACCAACAAGTTACAAGACGGGAGTGATAGAAGGTACAAAACGTTGTAGCAATCCTGCCGTTAAATTGCGGATTTTTAGTTCACGAAGGAATCAAGCGAGCGATCAAAATCTGCAGTAAAACCAATATCAACATTCGTTTTACTAATCTGTAATTTCGACGCACAAGCACGCAGTGACAACAAACAAACGTAATGGACCAAGAAACAGCGAACGGGCAGACAGAGACAAGAAAAACCATAGATTAAGTTTTGGTGTTTTATAGTTCTATGTGTATTTTTTTTTAAAAAAACTAAATTACAAAAGGGGCCCTTCCGTTCAGTTACGGTAAGTGCACAAGCTGGATAGGGCCACACCAGCGATATAAAAATGCATATATATCAGCAATCAAGTCATGAATCAGCATTAAAAGCATCGTCGTAATGTTAATTTATCTTAGCCGTCCTTCCTCTACAATAGCGCTTATGGAATTGTCGATAAATTGAACTTTGCGTAGCGATCTGCACCCCCTTATACAAAGTATAGAGCTCCTCAGGAGCGCGAAGCTTATTTTAGTTCTTATGTAGTTTATAGATTCTGGATAGCTTTGTCTTTTTTCACTTAGTTTTTCGGCTAATCGCTGCATTGTCCGCGTGGATGTTGGAGCAGCGCCACCGGTGCATCCAAAAATTAGCGGGCAGAAGCTACTCTGCTCTACGTTTAAAATTCTTTACTGATATTTGGAGTTCTTCAGCGTTTCGTGGTATTTGTATGCATCCTCAGGCAGTTTTCGCGATGTTTTGGCATGGGGGTTGAAAATTTTCACATCAAAGAAAGCGCGGCTGAATCGTGAACCCCAGAGTCCGTTTGCCTTAATGTCAAGTCGTGCCTCATCTTCAGTTGTAGTTGAATTGTTGACAAAGTTTTCGCCTTGCAACGGCTGAAGTTTTGGCTCAATCACGACGTCATGGCAAACCTCGTTCATGAGGTTGGCGAATGTGTCTCTAATTGAATTGTCTTATGTGTGTGTAACCACCCTTTGCACAGTGAAGCACATGTGTCAAGTTAAAAATAGCACCACCCACATGCACATAGCACATGTGAGTGGGGTTTTGGTTGGTTGTTACCCGTATTTTAAGTAAATACCATCTCAGAATTCTGATTTATTCAGGTTGAAGTTGTATCTGCTCAGTGGTAAAGCAAGGAACTGGGGGTTTCTTTAAGTGTCTTTACCGACTAGGTTAGGTAATCATTGTTCTTTGATAGTGTTTTCCTATATTTCTAAGTTTTCCATAGTGTTGGGCGTTGTCCTGGCAAGAAATGAAAGCTTTTCTTGAACTCGTTTAGTATAGCAGGCATAAATGTTTTGAGGGGAGGTTTTAGCGATTTTCGTTAGTTTTTTCAAAACTTCGATTTGCTCATTCTGTTGAAATTTGAGAAACATTTTACATTCAGTTTCTGTTCCTATAAATGAACCAAGCACTCGGGCTCCTGCTTTTATAGAGATTCCTGTATTTGCGAAGATTTTCTGAGCCTCACCGAGTTTTTCATCCTTGACAATGAGTTGGCATTTGGATGCTTTCACGTGATAGCCGAAAAATTTACCCTGTGATACAATTTTATCGAGGATGGTTTGTAGATTGCTTAATTTACCGACTGCGTTTTCGTCGTCTGCGTACCATTTCTGGGTTACATCGTCTTCTGATAAAAGTTTTATGAGGGGTATTATGGCTAGACCGTACATGGCCATTGCTAGTGGATCCCCCTGGGTTGTCCCTTCTTGAGAGTATATTGTTTTTTGTTAACGAACAGTTTAGATGGATTGGAGGAGGTGTTCTTAATCGCTATTAAAAAAGAAGGGCAGGTATTTTCGATGTTTTTCAATGCCAGCTTTCGGTTTTTCTTCTACTTCCTTTCGACAAGCGCATTTGCAGCGCCTTTCCTTCGTTATATAGTCCATCCAGGTCTCCGTCTTGCCATTGCTTAAGTCGCCTTGGCAGGAGCTGTCTTTTTCCCGATAGAGAACATCGAGAATGTATACGTCAGTGCTACTGCTGGAGCAAGGAGCACTTTGAAAAGGACGGTCGAGCAATCATGCGACCCCATAGTTCAAACCGATAAAATAGCTTGAGTTAAAACAATTTACTTCCTCAGACTTCTAGAACTACTACGGTTGTTTTACTTGATTGATTCCAGAGTTGTTTTCAATATGTGAGTATTGAAATTAAGTGCTAGTGTATTTTAAAGATTTATGTTGAGATAAGGCGGGTTTTAGTATGATCTATCGGTTCAGCGAGTTGAAAGCGTTTTCGGCATCTATCAGTGAAACAGCATCGGCGAAAGTTTTGCTGTATTGATCTCTTAGCGTGTGGATCGCATATTCAATGCCACATTTTTGTCCTAGACAGAGTTGGTAGTTCGAACCGAGCGACATGAGTTCGTTTTTAGGCATTTGGTTATTGTTCGCCCTATTATCCTTTGCATAACTTCTCCTATGCCTATGGGTCTTACCCCTGGATTCTTATCTAAGGGTATTAATCTGCGTGCGTTATATGGTTCCATTAGTTCTAGATTTAGTTCTTCGGTGGCCAATTTTTTGGCAATTCTGGAAATTTTTTTTGAAATCTCAACTGATTAGTGCCCAAAGTGTGTTAAAATACGTCTTCATTCTTTTGTATTGAGGCCAGATGGTCCATGCGATCCGTGCGTTCTCATGGCTGCCTTCTTGATATGTTGACCGTTTATCTGATCAAATATCGATGGATGGAAAGGAATTGTTTCGTTTGAGACTGGTGTAATATAGTTCTCATCAATTGGTTTAAATGGTGGGTGTTTCTCTATGAGGGTCTGTTTTACTGTCTTACCTTTGACAATCTTGTCGAGCGAAAGAACGCCTTAAGATGTGTCTATTAGTTTTGCAATTGCGCTTGATATTTTTCCAGTATTCATTAGTTTGTTGAACTGTGGTGCTTCAGTTTCAGTTTTTCTTCTTCTTCCTTTCTACAAGCGCATTTGCAGCTCCTTTCCTTCGTTATATAGTCCATCCAGGTCTCCGCCTTGCCATTGCTTAAGTCGCCTTGCTATTGTTTTGGATAAAGATCCATCATTTTTGGACTTTGTTTTGCACAGTAATAAGTGTGGAAAAATCCTTGCTGCGTGCATTGCGAATGTATTTTCGTTGTTTTCTATTAGGCTGTTCAAAGTTCTATTTAGGGTTTCAATGAAGTTATAACCAACTATATTTTTTGACAATCTCATAAAGACCGGTTTCCAGTGGACCACTTCGGTGTATATTCTCCTGGTGGTTTCTATGAGTTCAGGACAGGGGTTTGAACATGGGTCTTGTATTGTTCTAGGTTCTATAGTGGGAGATTCTCCTGAGTTTTGTGAGTGTGGGGCAGTAGAAGGCTGACTGAAGGTGCATTTGGGGGAGCGTGGTTGTAGCTAGGGTTGGGGGATTGCATTCATGCTTGTCGTTAGCTGAATGAAATTGGGAGGTGCAGCGATGACAACTGATATCGTCATAGTGAACACTGCTGCGGGCTAGGCCGCTGCATTTTACATGCATGTAGCCTGGGCATGTGAAGCACCAAACACCTCAGCCTCGAAGGCTGTTTTTACAAGAAAGGCAGTGTGTTTGAGTAGCCATTTTAGGAAGGACGGCGGTGTCAAGTTAGCGAGAGAAATTATAGATTAAATTTGCAAGAAAATTTGTAAAGAAATTATTACCGTAGAACGAGAAATGGATGCCATCACGGCAGAACATTTGAGGGGTTAGGTTTAGGTTGAGGTTAGGTGAAACAATAAGTGTATGGGGGTGTACAAATCTATTTATCAAATTAAATAGCACATGATTATGAATATAAATTTACAGTTCGGAATTATTACAGTTCTGAATTGTTTTGGGGATGATCAGTGTCTTGGGCTGAAACTTGTTAGTGACGAGGTTAATCAAGTTTTTCCACTGCTGTTCAAAATCTTGTGGATACAGCCTGTTGTCATTGTATCCAGGAACTATTGTGACTGTATTTAGGCGCTTTGGTCTGTATTGTAAAACTGTTTCAAACAGATCATGAAGCGTTGCGCCGCGGTAGGAGTGAATTGTTGATTTTACTAGAGCTGGTTTGATATATTTGGTCCTTGAAGTCCCGATAACTAGTTTCTGTGAGAACTCAGGGATGCGTCTTGCCTGGAATTGCGGCATCAACCTGAAACACAGACAACTGGGGCTAGAAAGGAAGCTTTTTGGGGTGATTTATGAATACTTTCATTTACGGTTTAAAATTGCTGAGGCAAAAACGATGAAAAAAAAGAAAGGAGTGGTTCCATATTCGATGTGTATTAGGGATGTAATGCAGACAGATTTTGTAAACAATTGCGGAAGATCGCGAATGTGCTTGCTTATTTCGAAACTCTCAAAATTAACGTAATTAATTATCAATTCAACTGCTGAGTACCACGGATGTTCAATGTTGGAGTGGCCAAACAAATTAATTGTTCTGGCTGTGGAGCCAGCAAGGTTCTTTAAACAGACCGACTTTTCGCAACTCGGTGTCAGAGTATCTCAAGTGAACATTTCTACTAGGATAGAAAGATTGTTGACAAGACTCGGTTTTTTGACAATGTAACATTCGCTGGTAAATACATGACGACGGAAGGTACAGCTAAATTCAACGCCAATTGGCTAGCGTCAAAATAGAGCTTTGCATGCTTTTGACTGTCTATACCATAGCCAATTCAATGAGTACAAGAACTTTAAAATGTTTAAAAATAGTACTTTTTTTTTTAAATATATACAGTGTGATCAAAGATCTGGAACAGTATTATATTTTTAAAATCTTTAAAGAATGAGCAATGAACTGGAAAAACTGACTAACATGTCTTCGAAATGCTTGTCCCAGGCGGTCATATCCTAAAATCTTTGTCGTTTTTTGGGGTGAAATGGTATTTGTGAAAAAATTGAAATGAACATGTTAGGCTCAAGTTTATCGCGACAACTGAAATGAAAAGACAGAAAATCAGAAGAACCGAGTTCACTATTGAGGGAAAAAGGACAAAAAATTCAAGGTAAAGTCAAATTGCCGTTCGCACTTTGATTGCATAACAATTAATTCGAAAGGAGCTGTCTTTTTCCCGATAGAGAACATCGAGAATGTATACGTAAGTGCTAATGCTGAAGCAAGGAGCACCTTGAAGAGGACGGTCGACCAATCATGCGACCCCATGGTTCAAACCGATAAAATAGCTTCAGTTAAAACAATTTACTTCTTCAGACTTCTCCTACTACTACGGTTGGTTTACTTGATTGATTCCAGAGTTGTTGTCAATATGTGAGTATTGAAATTAAGTGCTAGTGTATTTTGAAGACTTATGTTGAGATAAGGCGGGTTTTAGTATGATCTATCTCAAATGGATCAAAGGTCCACTGTCCAATAGAATCTAATGCTTTTTAGTTGAGTTACCAACCCTGTTCTTAACGGCGTCCGCGTGTTTTAGTTATTTAGAGACCTAGCCATGGAGAATTGCTAATTTCCAAGTATGTGTGTGTGAGGAGGGGTGGGGGCAAATTTAGTAGTAGCCTTTCAGCTGTAATACAAACTCGATTTCCCCTATCTTAAGCGAACCGAATTGGCTCCAACATAAAAATATTAAAAAAACACAAGAGGTAGTGTCCCTGACCAATGGTTATAGAGGTTTTTTTTTTTTTAAAAAAAACCTCCTATGTGATTTAAATGGACGACTGTTAGAATTCTGAAATTTTGGACCTATAAAAAATATGTAATCATTAAAAGATAATTCGTTAGTGAAAGAAAGTAAATAAGGCGACAAGATTAGCGACAAGATAGGGAAAGCAAGAGTGGTAGTAGTGAAGCGGGGGTTGATTAAAAATTTTGGTCGTCATTGTTGCAGTTCATTTTACATGTGAACAGAAAGAATTCAAGAACAGTGAATGTAACCCACAAAAACAAATTCATAAAATTCTCAGAAATAGACGATAAACCTTTAGGCAAAGATCATGACAGTTCAGTAATATATTTAGAAGGCATTAAATACAGAGGTGCGTGCAAGAAATTTTAACCCTGGGACACAAACAACCGGTTCGGAATAAATTCAAAGAATTTCATTTTTTGGCTAACGTAGATACTTTTTTTTCTTTTCTAAGGTAAAACATAACAGGGGAATCTTTGCGTAAGAGTGAAGCGGCAACTAAAGCCTATGTAAAGCGAGTGAAATAGACATCATCTGCTGGAGGGCTCGAAAAAGCTAGAAAATATATATCTCAAAAGCAACAATCTTTTAGGCGTGCCTTTCGATAAAAGGGTTGGGTTTTGTATCATGAAATAGACCAAAACGAAGCTAAACTGTTAGAAATTCTACAATCAGGCCAATTTGAAGCAAGAAATAACACTGAATATTCAGTAGTAATAAACCTTGAGAAAGACCTTAACATATATCTATTGAGTCTGAAAAAAAGCAAAGACATAAATGAACATCTGTACGATTGTACAGTTTGTACGGTTTAGCAGAAGTAAACAGGAAAATCATACCACTGGACCCTGTTCTATCTCTTACTCGATATTCATATGAGAACTTGAACAAAATATTGGCAACTTTTTTGATTAAATTGAGGGAGCGAACATAGAAATAAACACACAATAAGCACGAGAGATCATTGAGAAGGTTGATTCGGACACTGATAAGAACATCATTTCCTTTTTTTAAAGTTAGTACATTAATGCTCCACTTGAAGAAGTCATCGTCATTGCAATTTAAAAAAAATTTTGAGCAGAAGAAAACTTCTGACATTCACGCAATACTATGGAGAGATTGCTAAACCTTGCTGTGATTCAAATGCCCTTTAAGTGCAATGATTTGTGGTATACACAGAAGGATGGTTTGGCTATGAGAGAATCTCTTGCTGTCAAACTGTCAAATTTGTAGAAGACAGAGTTCGAACCTGTTCTGAGGAAGAAGATTGCTAAAATTTGCAAGCCAATGAAAGATCTAAATGGCATCTGAAAAAGTTCGGTATAGACAGAAAAATGTTGAACATGAAAACAGTGTAACATGGTGCCATCAAAAAGGCAGCAAGTTTCAAGTAATTGAGTATAAAAAAACGGTTATTACTCTTTGTTTTGTTTTAATCGGCATGCTGTGAAATAAAACAAAAAAAAACCGAAACTCAGAGGGAAAAAAATTCTTTCTGAGGTATGCAGATGACATTAGATCTTTAGTCAGCTCGCTCACGAAAACAGTCCCATTGTCCGACTGGAAGATCATGGTATATCCATGTTGTCAAATCTTTTTCACTCGAAGACAGGTAGCGATCACTTTCCGGGTCTTCATGTATCTCAGTGTCTAAACTTCTGGCCCCAGTCTCAAACAATTATGTGTGAATTGCCATTGCGATGTCTCAGAGGTCGTATTAGAGTTTCTCTCTGAGTATGATTTAGCTTCCGATTTCATCGAGAGATCTTCACTACCTGAATTTTTAATGGATAACGTCTCCATGGCAGAGCCTGATACATTAGATCTGCACATCCACCTAAGCTAGTTTGTCTACCGGGTCTTGTCCATGCCTGATTTCATCCCCTTCGTTGTCCGACTCCACAGCCAAAATTTCCTGCTCCGTGTTCTTGGATGCACTCTCTCACAGAACTTGACCGTTCGTCTCAAAGTTTACCGTCTTTTTCTGAATGTCGATCTCCTCCTGCCATGTCTTGCATTATGTTCTTATCAACACTATTTGGGGACTAGAGGAGATCCAAAACTACATTTTTTGCCCCAGATTGATGCTGTCGCCAAATGTATCAACTTGTGGTCGTCTTATGTGTATATATTTGACTGCAATTTTTGAGATCTACAAAATTACTTTTGAATAACTGAAGTATGTGCTCAATTTAAAGCGGAGTCAGAGAAATCAGATTTTCCCTAAAATCAACATCTGTTTTAAAGTAACGAGTTTACTTGCTGTGAATAGAGCGACCAATCTGATGTTTCAAATATTGGAAGTTGTTTTAAAAAAAGGATCAAGACAGACAAAAAATCCTGCTCACAGTTAATTTTGTAAACAATTGCAGAAGATCGCGAATGTGCTTGCTTATTTCGAAACTCTCAAAAATAACGTAATTACTTATCAATTCAACTGCTGAGTACCACGGATGTTCAATGTTGGAGTGATCAATCAAATTAATTGTTCTGGCTGTGGAGCCAGCAAGGTTCTTTAAACAGACCGACTTTTCGCAACTCGGTGTCAGAGTATCTCAAGTGATTATTTCTACTAGGATAGAAAAATTGTCGACAAGACTCGGTTTTTTGACAATGTAACATTCGCTGGTAAATACATGACGACTGAAGGTACAGCTAAATCCAAAGCCAATTGGCTAGCGTCAAAATAGAGCTTTGCGTTCTTTCGACTGTCTCTACCATAGCCAATTCAATGAGTACAACAACTTTAAAATTTTTTAAAAACAGTACTTTTTTTAAAATATTTACAGTGTGATCAAAGATCTGGAACCGTATTACATTTTTAAAATATTTACAGTATGATCAATGCACTGGAAAAACTGACTAACATGTCTTCAAAATGCTTGTCACAGGCGGTCATATCCTAAAATCTTTGTCGTTTTTTGGGGTGAAGTGGTATTTGTGAAAAAATTGAAATGAACATGTTAGGCTCAAGTTTATCGCGACAACTGAAATGAAAAGACAGAAAATGAGAAGAACCGAGTTCATAATTGAGGGAAAATGGACGAAAAATTCAAGGTAAATTCAAATTGACGTTCGCACATTGATTGCATAACAATTAATTCGAAAGGAGCTGTCTTGTTCCCGATAGAGAACATCGAGAATGTATAAGTGAGTGCTACTTCTGGAGCAAGGGAATACCTTGAATACGACGTTCGACCAATCTTGCGGCCCCATGGTTCAAACGGATAAAATAGCTTGAGTTAAAACAATTTACTTCCTCAGACTTCTAGAACTACTACGGTTGTTTTACTTGATTGATTCCAGAGTTGTTGTCAATATGTGAGTATTTAATTTAAGTGCTAAGGTATTTTAAAGACTTATGTTGAGATAAGGCGGGTTTTAGTATGATCTATCTCAAATGGATCAAAGGTCCACTGTCCAATAGAAACTAATGGTTTTTAGTTGAGTTACCAAACCTGTTCTTAACGGCGTTCGCGTGTTTTAGTTATTTAGAGACCTAGCCATGGAGGAGTGCTTGTTTCCAGAGTATGTGTGTGAGGAGGGGTGGGGGTAAATTTGGTAGTAGCCTTTCAGCTGTAATACAAACTCGATTTCCACTGTCTTAAGCGAACCGATTTGGCTCCAACAAAAAAAGAATAAAAAAACACAAGAGGTAGTGTCCCTGACCAATGGTTATAGAGGTTTTTTTTTTAAAAAAAAACCTCCTATGTGATTTAAGCGGACGACTGTTAGAACTGTAAAATTTTTAGACCGATAAAAAAATACGTAATCATTAAAAGATAATTCCCGGAATTTCTGAGATTTCTAGAGGGAAGTTTAAAAATGAATACGAACGTTGGTGAAAGAAAATAAATAAGGCGACAAGATTAGCGACAAGATAGGGAAAGCAAGAGTGGTAGTGAAGCGGGGGTTGATTAAAAATTTTGGTCGTCATTGTTGCAGTTCATTTTACATGTGATCAGAAAGAATTCAAGAACAGTGAATGTAACCCACAAAAACAAATTCATAAAATTCTCAGAAATAGACAATAAACCTCTAGGCAAAGATCATGACAGTTCAGTAATATATTTAGAGCGCATTAAATTACAGAGGTGCGTGCAGGAAATTTTAACCCTGGGACACAAACAACCGGTTCGGAATAAATTCAAAGAATTTCATTTTTTGGCTAATGTAGATATATTTTTTTCATTTCTAAGGTAAAACATAACAGGGGAGTCTTTGAGTAAGAGTTAAGCGGCAGCTAAAGCCTATGTAAAGCGAGTGAAATAGACATCATCTGCTGGAGGGCTCGAAAAAGCTAGAAAATATATATCTCACAAGCAACGATCTTTTAGGCGTGCCTTTCGATAAAAGGGTTGGGTTTTGTATCATGAAATAGACCAAAACGAAGCTAAACTGTTAGAAATTCTACAATCAGGCCAATTTGAAGCAATGAATAACACTGTAGATTCAGTAGTAATAAACCTTGAGAAAGACCTTAACATAGATCTATTGAGTCTGAAAAAAGCAAAGACATAAGTGAACATCTGTACGATTGTCCAGTTTGTACGGTTTAGCAGAAGTAAACAGGAAAATTATACCACTGCACCCTGTTCTTTCTCTTAGTGGATATTCATACGAGAACTTGAACAAAATATTGGCAACTTTTTTGATCAAATTGAGGGAGCGAACATAGAAATAAACACACAATAAGCACGAGAGAGAAGGTTGAATTGGACTCTGATAAGAACATCATTTCCTTTTTATTTAAGTTAGTACACTATTGCTCCACTCGAAGAGGTTATCGTCATTGCAATTAAAAAAAATTTGTGAGCAGTAGAAAACTTCAGACATTCACGCAATACTATGGAGAGATAGCTAAACCTTGCTGTGATTCAAATGCCCTTTAAGTGCAATGATTTGTGGTATACACAGAAGGATGGTTTGGCTATGGGAGAAAATCTTGTTGTCAAAATGACAAATTTGTGGAAGACAGAGTTCGAACCTGTTTTGAGGAAGAAGATTGCTAAAATTTGCAAGCCAATGAAAGATCTAAATGGCATCTGAAAAAGTTCACTATAGACAGAAAAGTGTTGAACATGAAAACAGTGTAATCTGGTGCCATCAAAAAAGCAGCAAGTTTCAAGCAATTGAGTATAAAAAAACGGTTATTACTCTTTGTTTGGTTTTGCTTGGAATGTTGTGAAATAAAACAAAAAAACCGTCCCTCAGAGGGAAAAAAATTCTTTCTGAGGTATGCAGATGACATTAGATCTTCAGTCAGCTCGCTCACGAAAACAGTCCCATTGTCCGACTGGAAGATCATGGGATATCCATGTTGTCAAATCTTTTTCACTCGAAGACAGGTAGCGATCACTTTCCGGGTCTTCATGTATCTCCCTGTCTAAACTTCTGGCCCCAGTCTCAAACAATTATGTGTGAATTGCCATTGCGATGTCTCAGAGGTCGTATTAGAGTTTCCCCCTTTAGTATGATTTAGCTTCCGACTTCATCGAGAGATCTTCACTGCCTGAATTTTTAATGGAGAACGTCTCCATGGCAGAGCCTGATACATTAGATCTGCACATCCACCTAAGCTAGTTTGTCTACCGGGTCTTGTCCATGCGTGATTTCATTCCCTTCGTTTTCCGACTCCACAGCCAAAACTTCCTGCTCCGTGTTCTTGGATGCACTCTCTCACAGAGCTTGACCGTTCGTCTCAAAATTTACCTTTTTTTTCTGAATGTCGATCTCCTCCTGCCTTGTCTTGCATTATGTCCTTATCAACACTATTTGGGGACTAGAGGAGATCCAAAACTACATTTTTGCCCCAGATTGATGCTGTCGTTGAATGTATCAACTTGTGGTCGTCTTATGTATATATATTTGACTGCAATTTTTGAACTCTTCATATTTACTTTTGAATAACTGAAGTATGTGCTCAATTTAAAGTGGGGTCAGAGAAATCAGATTTTGCCCTAAGATCAATAACCTTTTTAAAATAACGAGTTTACTCGCAGTGAATTTTTAAATCTTCGTTTTACTATGAATTAACTATGAATTAACATGTTGTTTGATTAACATAGACACAGTCTGATTACTTCTTCAAAAAACAGTTGAGTCCTCATTGAATTTATGTTCGCCATATCTTCAAGCATTCCGTCTAAGAATTTAGTTGACAAGGAAAAATAAATTAAAAAATTATATGGATAAAATTTCTTTCATAACTCTCTTTATTTAAGTGTTTCCAGACTGCCGCGACCAAAATTTGGTATTTCCTGACTTTGCAGACAGAAGTTGGAGATATCGAATTAACGGAAATCGGCGAGAAACGACTGGCAAAAAAAAAAACTGAATCGAATGAGTTCGACACAGGTAAAACAATCAACTGAGAAATGGTTTCGTCCGAAGAAAATTGATTGGAAAAAACTGTTCGATTAACACAATTCGAATGTGTTTTTAGCCGAGGAAAGAAATTTAATAAAAATTGAACGGGAAATATCTTGCATAAAATTAATTATCTTTGAGGATATCAATGACTTTAAAATCACAAAAAAAACAGGACAAAAGTGAGCTAGTGAACAATTTGAAACAAAAATCTGGCAGGTTCAAGGGACAAGGCGGGCGGGGGGGGGGGAAGGGTTGTTTGATTATATCAGCTTACATCAAAACTCAACTTTTTCATAATAATTTTTCGACCACGCCGCAACTAATTTTTTTTAGCATGCCGCGACTAACTTTTCGATCATGCCGCGACTAACTTTTTGACCACGCCGCGATTTTTTTCCATCATGCCGCGACTAACTTTTGTACCATGCCGCTACTAAGTTTTTTAACCACCGCGAACCGGATGCGCTGTTTTCAGATTTAGTTCTCGACTTATTTTTCATCGCGACTGAGATATGGTATTCCCAGACTTTGTTCGCCACTTAAAATCCTGTCCAGACTATGGAGTTTTGATCGCGGAATTAAAATTGGCGCGAGCAACAGAGTCGAACAAAAAGTTGCGGACCTCGACCCGGGTTCTAATAACAAATGATAAAAAGTCTGATATTCAAACAAAATTAAGTATAAAGAAGTTATTTGCACAACTTGAGCGCTAGCTATTGATCATTCTGATTACTCCAAAGAAGTTTTGCATTGGTTGATTTCAATCAAAACAGAAGTTTCGATCGGCAAGTCGAAATAAGCTGATTATATAAGCCAAAGACACCTTATTCGTCTAAGTCTAGTTTCTGAAGGTAACGGCCAAACTGCTCCTTTGAACATCGCTCTGCCAAAAATGGATCCTGAAACAAAATATGATTAATAATGAATATCATTAGAAAACCCCGAATAATCCGACGGTCCTTTTACGTCTATGAAAAATTTTTTTGATTAAATATTGCATTTTTTTTCCTAAAAATTGGTAAAATTTTGAAAAAAAAAATGAAAAAGTTTTTCCCAATTTTTATTTAAAGTTTGCCTCACACGCTATGTTAAGTTCAGATTAATGTATACGGCTAAGTTCTTTTTTTAGTAGTAAATTCTTAAATCCATTTGGCGCTTATACCTCAAGCATAAATATCAATTCTCGAACCCACAATAAAGAATTCCTTGCATACAATTGACTGAATTGTGAATAAACGTGTCCTATGAAACTTTTGAGTGTTTGAGATTGTTTTTCAGTTTTTTGAACCCAAATGTTTGTGTAATTATGATTCCTTGTTCATTGTGTTACCCATTTTGTGAAATAATTAGCTTGCTGAATTTTAAAGTTCTTCGATATAGTGCTTTTCGTTAGTAATTCTAATAAATTTCAGTTTTTTTTCTACTTTTGGCGTCAGTATCGTCTTAATAACACTAATCCGACATAAGAGTGATTCATTGGGAGTGCATCCACTATTTCATTTTTTCTTAGTTTTGTCAATCGCTAGTGTAGTACATCATTGGCAGCATTTCGTTTTATTTGCTAAACCTTCAAGATTGGATGTTAGCAAGGTTTTATCAGTTTTTTTCCTACTTGTAGAATAGTGGTGGCGTCTGGTCTATCTGCGGGGTCGACGGTGAGGCAAGAAAGGACGAAACTCTCCAGAGAATTCGAGATCTCATCTTTCCGTTTGATCTCAGGGGGTTCAGTCAGCCGACCGATCTCTTGGATCGCCTACAACACTAATATATTGTTTTGTCACATAAAACTTTCGTTGCCACGATCATTTCTGTTTTTTTGTGATTAAAAAAATAATTTTCTAGAGGTACTTGGTTATATAAATACATGGAAACAGAAACTGATTTCTGTTTTTTGGTTCATAGTAATAGAGAGCTATCATTCAGACGGAATTAATAAAAAAGATTTGTTGAGTTAAAAGGTACATAAATATAGATAGAAATTGAGAGCAGACTAAATGGATTAAAAACCAACTCTTAAGCAAAAGTGACAGGAGTTATCGAAACACTGTAAATTGAATCAAACGAAATGGGACCAAGTGAGCATCCTTTACCCCCAAAGAGAGGGGGTGAGGATGTTAACTTGGTTCTATCTTAAGTTGGAATTTCTCAGCCAATCAGAATCGAGCATTTTACATGCAGCGCTTAGCAAATTCAAATTAATTTAAGCGCTGAGTTGGAGGATCCTAACTTGGTCTATTTGAGAGGGGGTGGAGGATGTTAACTTGATCCCAAATGTGTTCTCCTTACAATACTTAAAATGGTTGTCTCGTATTTCTTTAAAATAAACTGATGGCTTTCTACAAAAACTTTGTCTGATAAAATCTACCTCCTCTTGGCGGCTCTAACTAAAACAAGACTGCTTATCAGAATTTAAAAAATTAAAAAATTGTTATGACATAGTTTTTGTCGGAAATCATCATCTTACAATCAGTGTCAAGTCAAAAATAACTTTCTCAAATTGGCTGTTTTCAAACCTGAATAATTCAAAAAACATAATTGCCCGGGCTGACCAAAATTTATTTTCATACAATTCCACAGAAAATTGTATGAAATCTCTGGTAATCATTTTTTCATGTAGGAAAATTGTATGGCAAGTATTTTTCCATAAACCTAAAAGCACATTTTTTTTAAGTTTGATTTCTGAAAATTTTTGGTTTGTGGTCGTAACCGAACGCAATTGACAAATACTTTGGTTTATTCATAGCACCAAAGGTTGAACGGTCTTACATTTACAATGCATAGAAAACGACCTGATTTGACCTAGAGCTGTCTTTCACAAATCATATAACGAAAGTAACAAATTTTTAAATTTTGGCAAAATTTTTCAACGCTGATAATTTTCAAAAATTGCATTTCAAATTATCATACATTGATCAAGGCATACATGCCATACAAAAGAAGTAAAAGTTTCCAAGTCTTATGAAAAAACCTATTAAGCAAAAAGGAAAAAAATCTAACATTAGTGTATCCAGGACTTCAATATGCAGGCAAAAAAAGTTTTTGGAAAAAGATTTCACGCCTATTTCAAAATTACTCAGTAAAAACTTTGTGTGGCCGTCAAAAAATGCTAGCCATACAATTTCCATACGAGATTGTATGGGAATTGTATGATAAGTATTTCTTCAAAAAACAAAAGCCTCGGATTTTTCATCACCAGTTTGTTTAATTAGAATCAAACAGCCGCAAAATCTTTTTTCCACCATTTTCGAAATTGTACAAAAATTGTGTGACAAGCATTTTTCCATACACTTGATGTATGGAACTGTATGATCAGCAATTTAGGTGTATGGAGGTTAAACCGGGTGCAAGATATTTTTTCTGAACATTAATTGAGCTCAAGGCAAAAGAAAATCGTGACCTGTAAAAAAATTTAAAACATAACTCCTCAGTTATGCTTTATTTATTGTTTTCTTTTAGCATTGAACGAAAATATGGCAATGAGAGTAAAAAACTACAAATTAAACCCTTATTATTCAACTTTATCCTTTGGAAAATAATTTTAAAAGGTCATAGCTAACTGACCGACTGTGAAATAACTAAAAAGACGATAAAATTTTGTGAATCTGGTGCGTATGTATGCATAGGTCCCAAAATAAAAAATCAGTCCTATAGATTGCAAAATAAAAAAGCAGTCGCATAAATTCAAATCTTTTCAATTGGTCAAAAGACTAACTTTCCGAGTCTCGGTTTAAGGTCGCTGGTGCGCGCTACGCGCGTGTCGCCACTTTGCGGCGATAACCGGCTCTAAATTTCGTATAGATTCCTACCCTTTGAAGCAACACAAGCTCGCAACACATTCGCGCGGCTGCGGCGGTCACTATTCTGCAGCTTGAGTTTTTGCTGCTTGAATAGTAAGCAATCAACCCATAAACTCGTTGGCTCAAATTTCACACTATCAAAATTCAAGACGATAATTTTTGGGCCTTATGCGACTGATTTTTCATTTTGGGCGCTATGAGTATTGGGACTTATGGGAATTCACCGTGAAACTACATGACAAGAACTGGCCAACATTTTTTTTGGTTTAAAATCAAATTACAGAAAACGAAGAGAGTTTATTATCAGAAAACTGATCAAAATTGTAATCGAAATATTATTATAAAACAATAAATCGAAAAATTGCAGTACTTTTTTGAAATGCTTAAATTATTTAGAAATGATCTCAAGAACTTGATTTGATTTGATGTTAGAGAACAGTGTTTTTTGAAACAAAAGTTAATTTATGTCAAGTCTGTGAAAAATTTTCACGCAATTTTTACGCAAATATTTTGTCTAAATTCAGGTATATTAGCCAACTTACACGACCAACTTCCTTAGCCCCATTTAAAAGTGAATGGCACTAGTGCGTTCAATTCTAAGCAATTAGTTTGAAGTAATGAATTATAGGATCAAGTTAGCACCTCCCCCTATTAGACCAAGTTAAGATCCTCCGCCCCATAGCTTTCAATATAAAAGAAACTTGCTAAGCGCTGCGCGTGAAAAGCTACATTCTGATTGGCTGAAATTTCGCACTTAGAACCAAATTAACATCCTTCCCCCTAAACTTGTTGTTATACATGGGGGGAGGAGGATGTTAACTTTGTCCGAATAAGGATCTTATGCACTAAACGGCCCAAAATCATGAGCTGAACTTGAATGTGATTTCAAGCAGGTAAAGTTATAAGCCGAAATGATAAAGACTTTAAATTATGGTTTTTTCAAGCCATTTTACTGATTTTTTATCTGGGCAAGGCTTCTCGAGTGACCTGAAATTAATTTGACTAATTCACAAAATTTCACCTTTTCGATAATTTCGGCTTATATTTTTATCTGCTAGAAATGTTGATGCCTGACTGTGTTGCTTGAATTTGAGTGGTTAAAGTTAGCCAATCAGATTTGATCGTTTGGCATTAATTCATTAATTTCAGCTTACGATATAGAAAAGTGGATTTTGGGCCGTTTAATGCATAAGACCCCCAAATAATACTTAGCTAATTGTTCCGATTTAAAAGAAATTGACAAAATATTTGTTATCATGATAATAGTTTTTTCTCCAGAAAAATTTCGACTTTACTTTATAACCAGCCGTTTTTGACGGGCTCATCTTAAAACTACTATTTTCAGAAGTTGAAGATCAAAAGGATATTTCATCTGCCCCATGCTTTGTTATGGATTTAAAAAATCTAAATTTGGTTGTTTTGATATATCCGAAGCTCAAAAGTATTCGAAATTATTGAAGCATGAGCGGCAAACAAAGGCATTTGAAAGCTAATTTTTGCTAAAAAATTCGTTTCTAATCACATGTAACCGGACGTAAAAGATATCAGATTTTTGTTTACAAAGCAAAAGTTTTCAAATTTTTTTCCGAATTGTTATCAAATTTTCTAATCAAAATTTTTTTCATTGGGATGTGAAAAAGCCAATCGGAAAGTTCAGGACTGAAAATCGGAGCATAACTATAAAAATTTAAATAAACTCTGCTAAAACGGAGATATAGGGGAGAACTTACTGTTTGCAACAACAATAGATTTCAATCAAATCAGGCGCCAAAAGTTAGTCTACTTTTGTCTACAACAAGTTGAGCTGAATTTTAAGATCTAGTCTAACAGAAAACTGAATAATGCTAGAATTGCGCATCCAATGAAACCGATATTGAACACAAACAAGTTTTTATAACTTTGGAGGCAACTGCTAGATATAAAAACTGGTGCGGCTACGGCGGTCACTTTTCTGCAGCTTGCGTTTATGCTGCTTGAACAGTAAACAATCAATCCATAAACTCGTTGGCTCAATTTTCACCCGCCTCAAATTTCACCCTATCAAAGTTCAAGAAGATAATTTTTGGGCCTTATGCGACTGATTTTTTGATTTTGGGCGCTATGATTATTGGGACCTATGGGAATTCACCGTGAATCTACATGACAACAACTGGCCGGCATTTATTTTTTGGTTTAAAATCAAATTACAGAAAACAAAGAGAGTATATTATCAGAAAACTGATGAAAATCGTAATTGAAAATTTATTATAAAACAATAAATCGAAAAATTGTAGTTATTTTTGAAATGCTTAAATTTTACAGAATTGATCTCAAGAACAAGTTTTTATAATTTTGGAGGCAACTGGTAGATATAACATAAGGCAATAAATTTGTTAATCAGAAAGAGCTAGAAAAGTTACACAAAATTGACTTTATTTCAAAGATGGTCAAGAAACAATGACCTCATTTTCCTACCTAAACCTGACATAAACAAGACGTTTCGTATATCAGGGTAAAGCCCTGAATGTTCTGACTGTCCCTTAATTCATATCGAATAGTTTTTGTGGAAAAAATATTGAAAACTTTTGAATTTTTGGACGATATCAAAGCGTAAAATGTTGAGTCGTACGAAATTATTACGACCAATTAGCTAGCCTCAATTCAATTTGGAACAATTTTGTTGAGCGGGATATTTCGCCACGCATATATAAATCGCGTTACGCTCGCAGCAATATGAATAAAATCTTCAAAGCGCGCATAATTTTGTCCAGAATATGGCCAATTTGGCAAATTTCATACCCCCAGAACTCGACAAAAAACAATTGGAGGTAAAATATCTTTTTACAATTGAACTCAAATAGTCGATATCTTCAATGGGGTATAAAAAATTTTGTTGTTGATACCTATTATTTCGATTGGCGAAAATTGACAATAAAAAACCACGCCGAGCATAAATTTTCCGTTTTTCTTTCCAAAGTCGGAACAATTCAAGAGTTTAATTTTAAAAATAAGGAGCTTTTTAGAAGGTAGAGTATGAACGTTAATGTGCGTTAGGTATTATCATTAACGTAAGGTAAACTAAAAAGGAAAAAAGAGCAAAAATAATACAAAAAACTTCAAAGTATAACTAATATAATAATATAACAAGACTGCTCGTATCAGGGCAAAATCCTGAATGTTCCAACTACATTTCAGGGTCTAGTAACGTAGCAATTATGGCAAATAGCCTGCTTCAACCGCTTTGGAACATTTTATAAGATGGAGTCGATTTCCGCTTACGCGTTCATAGCGCAAAACATTTCGCGAGCTGAATGTCTCAAATTGGCCAAATCGGCAACTAAAACCAGTTTTACCAAAAACGGATCATAGGGGAATCATCTTTTTAAATTTAAACTCAGGGCAACAAAACTTTTTGAAATTTTTATAAGTTGCAATTCTTTTTTTTGTTGCTTTAAACATTGGCGTGCAGACTAACAAATTATGACAAACATATTGAGTCTTCAACCTGGTAAAACCCCTCGTTACTCTATAAATTTGTATTTTATTTGAAGTCGGGTGAGAAAAAACAGCCCAACAAGTTTTTACCGTGAAATGATTTTTTACAGATGCTGTTTTAAACAATTTCTCAACGTGTTATGTAAAGCAAACAGTGATATATTATGCGTAAGCTTTGTTAACAATGTTTTAGAACAATTGAGTCCTGCTTTAGTTAACACAAACTCTCAATTTCAAAATTCTAATTTTTGTTCCGTTTTGATTCGCGAAATGATGATTGGGGTGTTTTTTCTATTCGGTCATTTTTTCTTCTTAACAAGGAATTTTTCACGTAATTTCTTAAATCATCTAGAAGGTTTTATTGCCTTGAGCTCAAACTTGCCCTAGGTTAAAAGTTTGCTGAATTGGCCATTTTGGTTTAATTAAAGTGCAATATACTGCGTTCTTATAACCCAATTAAGCAAAAAATAAAGCGTTTCAAATTGAGGTGACGCCAGTCATTTGGTTGTTATATTAGGATTCAAGACGCTAAATATATCCCATTGTCGCTTACATTAGTGTATTGTTCATAAAATAAAAAAAATAAAATGCGTATTTTTTTTGATTACGTCGGCCTCAAAATGTAGTCAAAAACCTTGAGGGTTTTGCCCTAGTATACGAGCAGTCTTGTTTTATTGAAAAGATGGCCATTAAACAAGTTCGATTGTGCAAAAACAATCCATAATTTTTCTAATTTTTTTTGGTTGTTTCCTTGTTGTTCCGGGATGGTTTTTTTTTCAGACAAATTTCGACTTTTTAACCAGGATTTTTTTCATTTTACTCGTTTAGTTCAGCCGCAAGGTATTGCTTCCTGAGCTCAAAGCTAAAAAGATATTTAAACTGAACTGTTATAAGTTTTTTTTTGTAAAGTTATTAGGGCTTAATGATGGCCAATATGGCCAATTGGGACAATTAACGCGCGATATGCTTCGCCATATTAACGCGTAAGCGGAGATTTAACCGTAAAAATTGTTCCAAAATGCTTGAATCGGTTAACTGTCATAAATGGTCAGTTAGTAGGAGCATTTTATCTCATTTTTGCTTTATGTGGCCTGTGGGATAATTTAAAAACCAAATCTTTAAAAACAAATTTTGAAAAAATTTTCAATCGTTTTTTGAAAAATTCATCATTGTGAGCAAACATTGCTCCATGTACCTTAAAAGGCAGTTGAAACAGTTAGAGCTTCGCCCTGATACGTGCAGTCATGTTTGATATGCATCCCATTTTTATTCAACTAAACACTCTTTTCCAGTTTCCATTCCCTCGTAAAATTACAAAAAAATGTTGAAAAAATGTGCATATAACTTTGCACTTAAGATGGCTTTAATGATTGTATAGCAGGCCCGAAATTTTTTTAAAAATTTTTTCTTGAGAGGAAGTTTTTAGTATCTGTAGTCAAGTTTGGTGATAATGCATATCCTTGTTGAGAAACAGTCAATGTGTTTGCACGATCAAATACTCGGGTGAAAACAGTCAGCACTAACTTTCTAAAACCGAAATTGTACTCTTCGGTTATACACTAAAAAATGGATGATACATTTCAACAAAACGGCCGTTACATGTTGAACTTGCCGAGAGAAGTTGAAAACCAAATTAATATCATTTTGTACCAAAAATCAAAAATCATTTTGTACAAAAGCAATTACAATTATTGTATGGTAGGTCATTTGGACCAAGCAAAAAATCTCCCCCCAAATCAAATAAAGAGGAGATCGAGATCGTTCACTTGGTTAAAATTAATACTTTTCAGTCAATCAGATGACAGTACATGCCGGTCTTACTGCTTGAAACTGCCGTTTTATTTTAAGGGGAGATTGTTCACTTATTGGGCTGGTCATTTTTTAAATATTACAAATGTTTGACTGATGTTTGCACGGATGTTTTTTTTTCAATTCTGATATCTTTTTCAAGCTGTTACGAAATGCATCACAATTAGAAAAGCTAAAATTGCAAAATAAAAGTGATTTTTTCGAAGCTAATTGCAGTTTTTTTTGTGTGCTGTCAGAAATCACAATGTAATTTAAAGTAAATACAAGCCTTTAGAGGTTCTTGGCTGTAGATGTCTTCATCCATGTAGGGTGGGCTTGTGTCAATCAACTCAATCACTAGAATGCCCATGGACCAGATATCAGCCTAGAACAACCATCATCATTATCATTATTATCATTGCTTTTCCAACCTCATCTTGGATTTGAAGGTTTAAACAATCAGTCAACTCCAATTGTTGACCATATTTGCATAGACTGCTGTTGGTTATTGCTCTTCAATTGATATTAAAGAAAACTTCATAAAGCAAAACGAAAAAATAGCAAACAGAAATTTGTAAAAATGTAAAAGAATAAGGCAACCGAAAATAAAGTGACCGAAAATGTTTGAACTTCGTTGTTCAACTTTTGAACTTTTTACGCGCTCCAGACATATTTCGTTTAACTAGTTACTTTTAACAAGATTTTAGTATTTCATCTGAAATGCAAAAGCGCCCTGTGATCAAAATTGAAAGTGTTAGTTACCTGCGACTCTTTATTGTAAAGTTATGAGGGTAAAAAAGAGCAAATTTTTGATAATTAAAAAAAGATATTCTCGTCCTAGAAAAGAGAAAGCGACGTTTTAAATCAAATTAAAGCACGACTGCCAGTATCAAGATGAAAATGAGTGTGGCAACTGCCCTTTAATTGTTCCGACTTTCGAAGAAAACGGAATATTTATGCTCGGTGTATTTTTTATTCAGTCATTTTTCGCCGATCAAAATAATAGTTTTCGACAAAAATTTTTTATTCCCCATTGAAGATATCGACTACCTGAGCTCAAACGTAAAAAAAATATTTTACTTACATTTTTTTGTAAAGTTCGGGGGATTTAAAATTGTCAAATTGACCATCTTCTGGACTAAATTATGCACGCTTTGAAAAAATTATTCATATTGCTGAGAGCTTAATGCGAGTTTTTTATGCGCGGCGCATTATCCCGCACAACAGAATCCTTCCAAATCGAATTGAGGCTAGCTAATTAGATTGGTGGTACTAATTTTGTATGACTCAACATTTTACACTTTGACATTGTCCAAAATTTATAAGTTTTCAATATTTTGCTTCTCAAAAACTAATCGATATGAATTTAAGTGACAGTCAGAACATTCAAGGTTTTGCCCTGATAAACGAACAGTCTTGTTTCAATTAAACTGGTTGTTTTTGTTTCTAAATTTTGATGAAAACTTCAAAAAATAAAATAAAAGTTAGGTCTTATTTGAGAGTGGAAAGTAGAACTAAATAGAACCGAAAATAAAAATCATCCAATTAGATTTCAGAACTCCAAATATTGGAAAAAAGCGAAGGAATCTCTCAAAAAGAAAACATTTATTGGGGATTAATACTATTATTGGCCGAAAATAAAAACGACAAAAATACGCTAAATTTTTCAAATTATCACTGACCCCCGGAGAATTGGAACAAATATTATATTTCAAGAGTTTCGTCGTATAAGAAGCGAAAAAACTGAACGGTTTTTGATTTATTATAATAATTGACTTTTGACTGATTTTGTTTTCGGTCCTTCGCGGATTCGTTCTTCGCCCCTGAAAATAACCGCCAAGATATATATTTGCTATTTACTTTACTTCCATTCATAGAGTCGATAATCGATATCATCATAAACCTCCTCAAATATCAACAAGAATGCTCGTATCAGGGCGAAGCCTTGAATGTTCCGACTGCCTTTTAAGGTCTATTGATCATCCCCCAACACGCCATATAAAGTACTAAGTGATAGATTTTGCTCCCATTAACAAATCAATTTGGCAAATAAGCTTCCTTTCACCAATTTAGAACGGTTTTTAAGACAGATTAAATCTCCGCTTACGCGTTAATAGCGCTAAATATATCGCGCGTTAATTGTACTAAATTGGCCAATGCTTGTGCTCGTTATTTGTTTCTTTTTCTTCAGGCAAATTTCGGATTTTTACCTAGCAATTTTTGACGGTATTTTTAAAATATCATTCGAAAAGTATTGTTGTCTTGAGCTTAAAATTTCAAATATTTCACCTGTGATTATTTCTCTTAAAATTATGGAATTAAAGATTGCCATTATGGCGAATTTGGGTCAATTAACCCGCGATTTATTTTGCGCTAGTAACGCGTAAGCGGAGGTTTAATCCGTCTTAGAAATCGTTCCAAATTGCTTCATGGAAGCTTATTAGCCATAATTGATTCGGTACTAGGTGCAAAATTTATCACTTTGTACTTTATATGGCATGTGGAGGGATACTTTTCACAAAAATTCTCAATTTTTTCAGAAAAAAAAATTTCAATCTATTTTAAATAACTTTAATTTTTTGATGCTATTATTGATTTATAGACCTCAAAAGGCGGTCGGAACATTCAGGGCTTTGCCCTGATACAAGCAGTTTAGTTAGATTTTTTAACCTTTTTTACGCAAAATTTTTACAAATATACATTGGTATCGAATCTGGATTTTTTTTCAGAGATGGCAATGAAATGAAACGTATCTTCCATTCTGTTTTTGGCCGTTTTCCACCATTCCAAACTCAAAACTGTGGGTCAAGCAACTTGGTCTCCTCAATCCGTTGCACAAAGTGTCTTGCTTTGGTCTTTACACTAGCAGATGGAGGGATAAATTCGAAAAAAAAATGAAAAGATTCATTTCTTTTTTTTAAATTGTTCTAATATTTATAACCTAAAATTTTTGTTGACTTTCGAAAGAAATTGGTACCTACAGGGCTTCACTTTGATGAAAAAAGTTAGTCGTAAAAAAACAACTTATCATGGTTGAAAGTCGAAACACAAGTAAAGCATTTCGGCCGAAAAGCGTCTTTACGAAAGGTAGGGGAGAGGGAGGAGCGGACGCCTTTGGCTCTAACATATACTTATTTTGAAGGGGCGCGTGCGCCAGAATAAAACAAGATTTTTTGTCGAAATTGTTCGAAAACTGTATGAAAATGCTTTTATTGCCTGTTTCTTCAATTTTGTCGACCCGAAATATTTCAATTTGTTGTTTCAACTTTAAGATAGTGTAACTAGCAAAATGTAGGTATTTCGACACGTTTTTGGGATCGGATCTGAAACTGTACATACATTGGAACTATACTGTTCCCTCCGCGCGATCTCCGGACACATCCAGAAAGGAGTGCCCAATTGGGTTTTCCTTACACAGTTGGCTTGAGATAACTCCGCACAAAAACCAAAATCGGCCAGCTTCACACTGCCGTCCAGTCCTAGCAGCACATTGTCACTCTTGATATCCCTAAAAAGTGGGGCTGATTTTTGTTTGATGAAATAGTTCGGAGACAACAAATAACTATCAATTTTCAACTTGAGCTTTCCTAAAGGCATATCAAGTATTTACATGTCACGTTTGAATAAGTTATGTATTTCAGAGCATATGAATATTTTAATAGTATAGTTTGTAGTATTAGAAATTACACTTATACACAAAAATGATCACAAAAATAAATTCAAATTGACCATAGAAATCGCCACTCATGCAGATCACTACGCCTCGTAATAACCTCGTATGAGGGAAACTTTTGACTTTTAAACGAATTTTTTTGATCTCAATTTCTCTCCTCAACACTCAAATATTCTGTATTAATGACAAAAAAAATAATTTAAAGCTAGATGTCTCAATAACTTGATCTTCTAGAACTAACAAGATTATTTTTTTAAATTAAAACAAAAATTTTTGTTTTCAAATTTTTATTGAAATTCCAAATTCTTTTTTTTTCAGAAACTTCAAAAAACTAGCTTTTATCAGTCAAGACCACTCGTATTTCAAGGCTATGATCTGATTGTCCCGAGACTTTTTAAATAGTTTTGAACAATCTTTGGTGAAGAAATTTTGGAATTTTAGTTATTTTTTTTTTTCATTAGAAAAATTACAAAATAAAAAAAATAGTTGACCAAACTTGAGTCTTATTCGTCAAATCAGGCTGCATAAACTCTTTTTGGGGCAATTATGAAGCAAGATATATTACCATTCGAAAAACTTTGGGCTACAAATTTAATATCATTGAGAAAATCTACAAGTAGTTCAAAACAATGACCAATTTTGAAAATTTCAAAACCCAGAAAACTACAGAAAGTAAGTTATCTTTTTGACACTTAAAGGTGAGTCGATGTCTTCATTGCCATAAAAAAGTTGTCAACAAAAATTTTTCTGTTTGAAAAGCAGAAAATATTCTGAATAAACAAGCCATCCAAGCATATATATTCCGTTGGATCCAAAAAATGGATGATAAACAGACCTGAACTTTTTTGTATGTGTAATTTTCACATATTTTCTTCGTTTTGTTTTGCAATAAGTTTACTTTAACTGAACAATTTATTTTGATTGCTATCAAACTAGTACAGTTATTTATTTGCTGTTTCCTAAAATTCAATTTCTTATGAAATCTTTGACTCAAACAAATCATAAATTAAGCTCAGAAGTTGCGTCATCATACCTCATTGAAAAAAATTTGAAGCAAGGATTTTTAAAATTGTAAACATTTGCAGTCTCTAAGATCCCTGTTTGCAAAAAAAATATAAGTTGATGTTCCACCTGTGAATAATACTATTACTGTGTAGATATTCCAGGCCCAGGATGGCCTCGTAGCTGCTGTAGGCAATGTATTTTTCGTCCATCTTTGCCTGGAGAGCCAAAATCACATTGGTTAATGCATTCCACAAGAACTCCATCACAATCTATCGAACAATCAGGGGCTAAGATACTATCTAAAATCTAGACTTGTTTTTTGTAATTTTCCGAATGGGTCGCAAAAAAAATAATACTGCTAGTTTTTTTCAGCTGCTGGATTTTGCAAAAATTTAGGAAAGTGGTACAAGTTATCGTCAGAATTGTAATAATTCAATTGTCGCCAAAGTATTTTTTCGACCGTATTGAAGTTTTTTGGACGAGCTGACATACTTGAGTTTGAACTGGCCGTTTTTTTGATAAAAAAAGAGGGCAAATATAGTTTTTATAGGTACCTCCAGAGTATTGTTTTAATAAAATCAAACGTTTTCGACGGATTTCGATTATATATAGATAAATTTCATACGCGCAAAATTGAATTTAATATTGAAACTTGAAAAAAACGGATTATAGAAAATATGCAACGCTAAAATCATTTTTGTTTGAAAAAATCAATTTTCTGCGCAAAAAAAAGAAAAACTGAGCTTCAAAAGCAAATCGAATAATATGATACATTCTACAATGTTTTGTAAACTGGATTCAAAGTTTGCCTTTCAGAAAATCAATTCAGCAAAAAGCTAGTACTGCCAATGGTTGCTTGCTCCTCCAATCACTTGCTTTTGAACAACATAAATTGCAATCAAAATTTTTAACAATTTATTTTACCATCCAAAAAAAATTACATCCCGGGTGGAGGTGCTCAAGGTATGTTTCGACTTTCTCGACCAAAAATCAGTATGGCTCGACCGTCTAGACCAAATTTTGGTATGTTTCAATTTTTTTTATCAGGTTTTGAGTTTTTTGACCTCTCGACAAAATTTTGGTATGTTTCGGCTTTCTCGACCCATCAAAAAAATGTTCAATTTTGTTCGACCTAGTTAAGATATGCTTTGACTTTTTCGACCAAAATTCGATTTGTTTCGACCAATATTATTAAAAATTTTGTTTTTTCGAACCGGCTCAGATGTGTTTATACTTTCTCGACCAACAATGGGTAAGTTAAGACTTTCTCGACAAACAAAAAATTTATTGTCGGCTGTGGTTCCTCCAAAAATTGTTCAAAAGGCTTTTTTGGTCTCTCAGATATTTTTCTTTGAAATTTTGGATCTGGAAAGCTAATTTTTTTGATTTAGCAATTTATAGTTTTTACTATCAATCAAAATAGTTCAGATTGTGAGGTGCGTTCTATTGCGCCTTCATAAAATTTTAATTTTTTGGTTATAATTTTTTGGTAAAGATTTCTGGAAACGACATTTTATAATGGATTGGAATCACCTATAACCAGTCAAAAAGTTCAGATATCAATTTTACAAAGATTGATAACCGATTATAATCTGTCATATAACACATGTGTTGTATAACTCATTAGACTTACCATGAGTGATTTCTTGTTTGGTGTGAGGAAACAGCCAATGAAATTGACAATGTTTGCATGGTGTATTCGTTTCATCACTCTGATCTCACTCACCACGTACACGAACTTCTTCTGGTCTTTTAACTTCATCTCCTTTAAGGCAACCTGCACAAAACACTAACTAAATCATCATCAGTGCGATCATGAAATGTTATAAGAAAAGTTTGTAAAAATGATCTTTTTATCTTATTATTCTCGATTATCTTATTATTCTTGATGATTAAACTATCTTATTATTCTCGAATTTGACTATTTTTACTATTCTCGATTCTCAAGTAAAAATGTTTATCTTATTTTTTCAAAAATTTTCGTTTGATTGAAAAATTATTTGACAAATTGAACAATTTTCCGATGCAAATTTTCATGTCAAATGTTGTTTAAACATTTGCGGCAACCTTGATATAAAAAACCTGTTTTTCCGAACATTGAATAGAATGAATACTATAGTATTGGGAATCAAAAACGCAATCAAAAGCATGAATTTCATAATTATTTCCCCAGCAAAATTGTTAACATTGCAAAATTGGTTATACAAAGCTTCATAGCTATTGATAAATTACTAAAATGATTACGTAATTGATTTCCGAGCAATGTAAAGTTTATCGAAATTTTTTATTTGGTGGATGTTAGTACCACGCTATAGTCGTAAGTCCAATTTTCCAATTGAGTTGAACTTTGAATTTTTCTTTCAGAAGCAAGACACCCGAAAAACAAATTTGTATCTCTAACAACTGCGTCCATAGTATAGTACCTTGTAACGAATTTCTCCCATCTCTAAAAAAAATTCAATTCCCACAGATAGAGTTAGTTGATTTGAGGATGCGTACCTACGGAGCCGAATTCCTAGTTTGTCGGAAAAACCGAATGTTTTTTTCTTAAAAATCTAAATTGGTAACAAAGTTAAGACTGCTTTTGGGAAGTCGTCTTCTTCTTTTAAAAGTGGGAAGCTACCAATAAATCCAAGATACCTTAGGTAATTTTGAGCAACAGTTTTGATTTCATAGAATAAATTCTTAAAAGATGGGGATTATCTGCTATACTTTGATGCGAACTATTTGCAATATGTCGAAAACAAAAACATAAACATCAAAATACAGGGTGCATATACAAAACAGTCCCATACAAAACAGTCCAATACAAAATAGTCGAAAAAATCATGAAATGAAGAAAAAAAAACATTCCAATGCGGTTTTAGGTCGCCAGTGGGCGCGCTGCGCGCGCGTCGCCGCTTCGCGGTGATAACCGGCTCTAAATTTTGTTTTAAGTCCTACCCTCTGTTCGCAAGCTCGCAACACGTTAGCGCGACTGCGGCGGTCACTATTTTATTCTTTATGTTTGTTGAACAAAGGGCAATTCTCGGCCCTTGTATTCGACCGTTTTGTATGGGACTGTTTTGTACAGACACGAAATAAAGATCACCGCAATTACGACTACGTTCTGTGAAGTTGCCAACAGAAAATACGGTTTTATACAGCAATCGGAGCCGGTTATAGTTGTGAACTGCGCTTACTGGCAGTTTTAAACTGAATATTAAAAATTGCGAACTTTGAAACTTGGGAACGTTTTTTTCGGCCAACGGAAAACAATTTTTTTGAGGCAAACTGGTTATTCGGCTCTGTGTAACGCCATTGATGTGAACACAAACCTGTGATTGATAAATGAGATCTCGACGTATATTACTCTGAAAAACTTATCACCATCGCACCCCAGACTTATCTAAATGCAAATTAGGGGGACCGATCGTTTAGCAGACCAATCTTCTAGCATAAAAGCTAAAATATGGAGCGTTTAGCAGACTTTGATCGACATGCAATTAGCCTGAGCTGAGGCGTCAGTAAATTTGAATGGAGCATCATCTTTTCACGCTTCGTAATCAAAACTTGCACTCATTTTAAACAAGTTTTGAACTAGTGCGCAGTTAATTCTCAATTAATTTTTCAAAAAAATCAATGCAAAAATTGCGTGGAAAACCTAATATGCAATAATTTTCTGTTCGAACGGATTTAATCAGTATTACAAATGTATTGACAATAACTATGGATCTAGACGTTCTTTTGATTTACAGAAAACATTTTTATAAGTTTGAATTCTAGCCATATTTTGTTTACCGCCCCAATTTGGGTCATCGAAGGAATGGAAAACTCCAGATGTTTGGACCTTACTTGGCGAAAAAACTGAAGAACTTTAACAATAATTTTTTTGGAAATTTGCTCCAAAAAAATCAAGAAATTTCGGGAATTTCTTTCATGCCCGAAAATATTATCACAGACTACAAGACCGGAAATACGAAAAAAATTGTCTCGAGCCACTCTGGTGGTTGATTTCTATACTCGCAGTGCATTCTCAAACATATTTCTATTTCATTGGACAACTAATTAAAACATAATAACATTACCTTCTTTTGGTTTTCATTGTCAGTGCACGAGTAGACTTTTCCTGATGCACCTGATCCAATCATTTCGCGCTTGATGAACCTAGTACCCAACTCACGACTTCCTACCAGCGCTTCCAGTTTTGCCACCATTTCCTCTTCTGTCATCCGAAGGTTAGCCGGTTTTTTCGGAACAGGCGGGGGTTTTTTGATCTTAGTTGCGTCAGTTGGAATGAGAATGGTCGGCTCCGCCTTTTCAGCAGGAGGTGTCAAGTTGTTCTTTGCGGTTGGTGACGGCGTTTGAACAGCTTCCTGGTTAAGAAGAAGCAGCAATTAGGGTCTTTTTCTTTGTCTTGCACAATGTGAGTTTAAATTATATCGTTAACTACAGAGCTGATTTAAATTAACCGGAAAAAACGAATAAATTTTGAAATTTCAAACGCGTTTTTCTCAAAATGGGTTAAGATTAGACAAAAAATTAAACAGAAGTAGAGTTGCTTAGAATTTCACCAGAATTAATATGATGCAATTTTTTCTCCAAATTTCTCAACCAAGATTTTATCCCAAAAATTGGCAATTTTGGCTTTTTTCAATTAATCAAAAACTTCGCTGAAACTGCTTTGTTAATTGATGAGAAATATTTATCACAAGAATTCCCTTACATAGCCCAAGAAAGTTGTAGAAAGGTTGAATCTCCAAAAATTGGAATAAATTTTTTAAAATTTGTTTTTAAGCAAAAATTTTGGGTTTTATATAGCAAAAATCACGTTTCTTGACTATCACGCAAAAATATTTTCTCTTACACAAAATTTTTTGGAGAATTAACCCTTCTACAACTTTCTTGGGCTTTGTAAGGAAAATCTTGTGATAACTATTTCTCATCAATTAACAAAGCAGTTTCAGCGTAATTTTTGATTAATTGAAAAAAGCCAAAATTGCCGATTTTTGGGATAAAATCTTGGTTGAGAAATCTGGAGAAAAAATTGCATTATATTAATTCTGGTGAAATCTAAGCAACTTGAGTTCTGTTCATTTTTTGTCTACTCTTAACCCAATTTGAGAAAAATCCGTTTGAAGATTCGAGTTTTGTTTATTTTGTCCGGTAAATTTAAATCAGCACTGTATCAGTGAGAAGAGCTCGCATTGTTTGCAAATTTTTTGAAGTCCAAATGATTTTTTGGCTGCTTCCAACTCATTTGCAAAATATAGGACACTCAAACATTAAAAAAGGATAAATCTAAGTATCTTTACCCATTTTTAATCATTGAATAAATCCGAATTTTTTTCATTCAATTTTCACTGTTTATTCAGTTAGACTCGTCAATTGATACTTAACACATAGTTTTTTTTTCCATTTGATAGCACAACAAGACTGCTATTATCAGGGCAAAGACTTGAATGTTTCGACTGCTTTTTAAGCTCTTTGAAGCAGTGTTCGTTTAAAAAAAAAATAGATTAATTTTGAGATTTGACATTTGAAAATTGAGTTTTTTTTTCGAAAATCATCCCACCCACACGCCATATAAAGTACAAAGAGATTGATTTCGCTCCTAGTAACAAAGCAGTACTAACAGTAGTCTGCTTCAACCAATTTTCAACGGTTTTTAAGACGGATTAAATCTCCGCCAATGAGTTAGTAGCGCGAAATTTATATCTTTCAGATGATTACAAAAAGTCTCTGTCAACAATGGCTAGTTGAAGAGGTCGAAATTTGTCTAGAGAAAAAAAACCTCCGAGGAAACAAACATTCCGTCATTTGCTTTGAAAGGCCGAACAATAATGAAGCACTGTAAATTTTTTCATTGTTGAGCCAAATAGTGCTACTGATCTAATGATCAAAAATTATTTCAATTTCAGATCATTAAAAGTCTCAGCAAGGATGATTTATTGATGGGTTTAGCTGAATTGAAATAAACTGAATTTGACGATAAAAATGCAGTTGTAAAATTTGAACATGGATTGCAATGATTTCAAATTTCTCAAGCCTTTGGTCTAGTTTTTTATTAAGTTTTTAAGCAACCTGAAGTGTTTGACTAAAGCGTTTGAAAAAATGATTAAATAAAACTGTCTGACAGTTTCTTTGATTTTTTTCTCTGCTGTGGCAGAGAAAAATAAATTATGACGCCATACTCGGTAAAAAATGCTGGTTTGGCTTCTACATACTTTCTCCCTGTTTCTGCAAAATTTTATCCGGTATGATCCGGTATTCACATATGATCGTTAAACTTGAATCTATAAACAAATGCTTAAACGTTAAGTCATTTTTTGCTAGCGAGCAAACTTCTGGAATCCAGGTATAAGAGGGGAAACAGAGACAATTCCTAAATCATCCTCTTTTCGGATTTATCGGAAAAACGCGTTTTTCAACTGAAACGAACTCCATGAAAACTCGCGATATTCCAGTATTCGTCAATGGGTTTCGATTTCAATTTGCTGTTTTTGATGCTGGATTCCAAACTGTCAGTGGATTTCAGATTTTGTTAATGACTTTTAGAATTTGTCATTGGATTTCACAAACTCATTATATTGAATTGAAATACTTTTTGTCACAGTTCAAATAAAACAATTTTATCAAAACATTAATGTCCAGGCCCCTCCCTTTTTATTCTTTTTTGAGCCTTAAGGCAATGTTCTCTTGCTGATGTTATCATTATCAACATTTTATGTTGCCATTTAAGACATTTATAAAATTATACCTCTCTATGCTGGCTAAGCAATTGATACATGCGCATGGGGGATTGAGACAATAAGCTCCACTTTTGAACTGCTAATGTTCTAAGATCCCGGGTTAACCAAAAATGCTAATCATCCAATTTTCATATATAGAAAAATGCTAGTCATACACTTTTCATTCAAATCCATAAGTACAGAAAATTGCATAAAAGGTCTTTGATTAGTGATTTTGCATTTATGAAAATTGTACGACTAGCATTTTCCCTTGCACCAAAAAAGTTGATTTTATTTAATTTTAATTTCTCAAAATTTTTGGGTTGTGTTCGTGACCAAACACAACTGACAAAAACCATGGTTTAATCAAAAATAGAATCGCCAAAGGTTTGAGCGTCATGCATTTACAATGCATTGGAAATGACCTGAAATTTAAAAAAGTTTTTTTTACACAAATGATATACAGAAAATATCAAACTTTCATAATTTTGCAAAAAAATTGAAAGATGATGATCTTTAAAATTTGAGTTTTGAATTTATCAGACATTGATTAAGGCATAGATAAGATGACAAAAAATATATGGGTTTTTAGCGTTTTTGAAAAAAAGTTATCCAGAGAAATGAAAAAAAAAACTAATTTATGTGGATCCAGGACTACGTTATGCACACAAAAAACTAAACTTTGCATGCAAAATTTTTGTTTTTGGAAAATGTTTATTCGAGTACAAAATTGGATTTGCGGTTGAAAAAAAAAACCAAAAAATTTTTTTGGACAATTTCAAAATTACTTGCCGCCATCAAAAAAATTGCAAGCCATGCAATTTTCAAATATTCTTTTTTCTATTGTTACGATACACCGACTTTCATGCCAAAACAAGAAAAAAGTTTTTTGAAAATTCGATGTCACTATTTTAGCGAAATGCATGAAATTTGCATGAGTAGTATTTTTCAAAGACTTAAATTATAGAATTGTATGAGTAGTATTTTTGGTCAATGGAGGTCAACCTGGGATTTAGCAGATAAGGCTTAACCACTTGTTTCTAAGTTTCGCATCGCAAACTTCAGCTGCACAAGTTACTTTGTGATTCGATATTATTGTGAAGTCTAATGATAAGTTTTGTAATCTTCTGAAAAGTTCTGAAAATGAACAACAAAAACATGAAAAAGCTTCTGGAAAAAACTTCTGAAAAACCTTCTGGAAAAAAACTTCTGGATTATCAGTTGAATTTGCTTGAAGATATTTTGTTAGAGGACTTGTAGGCAACATTTTTTTTGGATTCCAGCTGCAAAAACAGCTAACACATGCAAAAACATGTGTCTTTGAAACCCAGAATCGAGCGAACATGAAACTGTGCTCTGTTGTGAAACCGAGTTTGGCGACGTAGAGATGAAGTTTTTTCACTGTATAAATGCCGAATAAATGGTTTTTAAAAAAAAAACAATTTTATAAAAACATTCCTAAGGGTTTTGACAATACGATCGTTATGTCTTCGGTTGGTCTTAAATTGACTATAATACTCTTTGCGCGTTTTAACCTAATCAATTTAATTCAATAAATTCAAGATAGTCCCACTTTTTGTTATTAGGGCAAAATTTTAGGGCAAAATTGTCACAGATATGATTTAGCGAAAATTTTTTAAAGCCTGATTAGTTTGTTTAGCCTTAAACCAATTCGAGATTTACACCGTTTGAAGTTGCATGATTGTTAGATTGACTAGATTGTTAGAGCAATCAAGGATTTAATTTTTACTGCGTATTTTTAAATTACTGCGTTCTGCTATGGTTATGAAAGCTGCGAAAGAAAAGAAATCAACGCATAGCGCCGAAATTCACCAAATCTGTTTAGAAATACCAAAACTAAATAATTTTTGGTCTGGATATAAAACCACGACTATAGGCGATACAAGTTTGAGTCTGTACCAATCTCCATATGCATTATGCATTCCAATTGACTTCAATTTTATTATAATTTGTTATGAAAACCAAGTTGCTGATTAGGCTAACCAGATTGGCTGGTTGTTGTTCTGGCGTGTTTTGAGCGATGTGGTCTTCGTCTTCGTCTAGTTCGTCGTCTGTCGAGTATACGTCGTGTGGCCTCACACTGTCGTGGATCATGAACTTATCCGCCTTCATCTGCTCCGCCATCAGAACCATCGCAGCCACCTCGGACGGGTTCTGAGTCTATATATCATCAAACACTTCTTCTATCAATTGACTCATCTCACCCAGGGGCGGATCTAGGATTTTCGCGAGAGGGGGGGGGGGGCGGATTTTCATTTTTTTTTTGAAATTTAGAACTTTTTTAGGTCGACCAAATTGGTTTTCCGAGCTCTACCAAAGCAGTAAAAAGTCCGTGTTTTGGCCAAAAAAAAACGGTGTTTTTAGGCAATTTTTGGAAAATTTGCCCCCTAAATCCGCCCCTGATCCCACCAAATATGTACATCAACTCTAAGGAGTAATTATTGATTCTCCAAAATTGGGTGAGAAAACATAATGTGTGAGTTTAAAATAGCAATTAATCCACGCGTCAGTTTCTATTAGCAAAGAAAAGGCTTCATGAGTAAAATTCCAAAAATTGTGAAGGCTATATTATTCTAGGTTCTTTAATGAGTTATAGGAAATTAAGGCGAAGGGGAACGGGTATCAAATCATTGCAAACACTATAAGTATTTGAAACAAGTTTCAAAAAATTTTCACATAAAAAAAATCAACAAAAAAAATTACTTTTTGTTTCATTTAAGCGTATGGTAAGTATAACACACCGAAAATCGTAACTAGGTAGTGCAGAATGTTCTGACCATGCTAAATAAAGAAAAAAAAATATTTGTTAAATATGGATAATTTTTTCAAGTATACTAATGAAAGTAACTCGGAAAAGGGAAATATTTCTCCAACAGTCAAACGTTTTCGAATGTGGTTCAGAATCCGATTCAAGAAACAAATTAGCATATTTATGCTATATCACTAAACCATTTTTGACGCTTAATTGTGGTGAATCTTTTGCGTGAAGAAACAAGAAATCCTTTTCTCCCTCCCTTGGGTAAACTGAACGATTAGCAGGCGCATAAAACAAAAAGTAAAACTGAAAAAGAAAAGACAAAAAACGTTCTATAACAATTTCTAAAAACTACCGATGTCCAAATTTTAAAATATAAAACTCAAAGCCCAAAATTGGAGCGTTTTGAGATGTTTTTATGCTTTAAGCAATCAAAAAGAAAAAAAATTGAAACACTTCCCATAAAAGTGAGTTTTTAAGCAACAAAATAGCAAGATGTATGTTTGTAAATTAGTTCAATTCTTAAAAAACCCAAAATAAAAAAGTGATAAAAATTTACATACATTTCCTTAAAAAAAAGAAAAATTACCACAAGAAAAAAAACAAGGATAGCCCGCTGCTATGCAAGTAGCACAGAATGTTGCTACGATACCCATAGAAAAAAACTAGAAACTTTTTTTTCACATTGGTGCGTTGCTTTTTAAGCGTTTCTTGTGGAAACAGAGAAATTTGAAATCATTGAAAGCGATGAAAACGGCTAAAATTTTAAAAAGTTTCGAAATAAAAAGATTTCATTGCATCATATTGTTTGTCAAAAATTTTAACACAAGCAAAAAAAACAAGAATAGCCCGCTGCAATGCAAGTAGCACAGATTGTTGCTACCACATCCTCAGAAAAAAACTAGATTTTTTTTCATTTTGGTGCTGTTTTTTGTACATTTTTTGTAGTGACAGAGAAACTTGAAGTCAATGAAAGCAATGAAAACGACTAAAACTTCTAAAAAAATTAGAAAAAAAAAGATTTTATAGCATCATCTCGTTTTTCAGAAGTTTTAACACAAGCGAAAAAAAACAAGGATAGCCCGCTGCACTGCAAGTAGCACAGAATGGTGCTACCATTTCCATAGAAGTGAACTAGAAACTTTTTTTCAAACTGGTGTTGTTTTTTGTGCGGTTTTGTAGAAACAGAGAGAAACTTGAAGTCACTGAAAGCAATGAAAACGACTAAAACTTCTAAAAAGTTTAGAAAAAAAAGATTTTATTGCATCATCTCGTTTGTCAGAAGTTTTAACACAAGCAAAAAAACAAGGATAGCCCGCTGCACTGCAAGTAGCACAGAATGTTGCTACTACATCCATAAAAATGAAAACAAGAGTTTTTTTCAAACTGGTGTTGTTTTTTGTGCGTTTTTTGTAGTAATAGAGAAATTCGAAATCATTGAAAGCGATGAAAACGACTAAAACGCTTGAAACTTTAGAAACATAAAGATTTTTTTTTGCATCATAATGTTTGCCAAAAATTTTAATACAAGCGAAAAAAAAACAAGAATAGACCGCTGCTATGCAAGTAGCACAGAATATTGCTACGACACCCATAGAAAAAAAACAGAAAATTTCTGGAAATCAGAAACAAATTAGTAGAATTTTTTTCACTGCACTTTATTCTAGTGTTTCTGGAATGCAAATAAGGCAAAATTTCTGAAAACGCAGAACCTTTCGAATTTCATGACAGGTTTCTTGTTCTTTTGACAAGCAGTTTTAAACGCAAAATGTTGCAAGATTCTTGATAAGTCCTCTAAGCATCTTGAAAGTTAACTGATATGCGTTATATATACATTTTGAACAAACGACCGAACAACAGCAAATTTTTTTTTTCTTCTAATATTCAAGTAAAATTAGATTAACTAGCCGGAAAATCTGTTTACTTATAAAAAGATGGTTACCAATCTTCAATTCCAATCTAACTATTTTGGATTTTTTTTGAAAATTGTCATCAAAGCTACAAAATACTTTTAATATTAAGTGTTTGTTCAGTGTTTCCCATGTAAATCTCGTATCGTAGTAGTAGATGTTGGAGGTTAAGTGGTGGGGGGGGGGCATGGGAAGGTGGCAGACCCTCATGTTTTAAGATAAGGAATAGAGCATCCGGTCTGCCAGCTATGTATTAACATTGGGTATAGTGTCTACAATGTATTAAGATAGGGAATACGAATGGTAAGCTTTCAGTGTGATGGTAAGAGAAAGAAAAACGTAATATTTTTAGTTTTTGAGTGGAAAATTCTAATTTTTTTTCGCAAAAATTTCGGCGCCCGTTACCTAATTGTTAATTATTAAAGGTTAGTTACGAGTAGGTTGTGTAATGAAGGACTTTCAATTAGTTTTTTGATATATGGTAAGTCGATGGTAAGAGTTTTTTGGGTAAAAACTTGGAATTCTTATGAAAACATTTTCAAAAAACTTCAAACATGATAAGGTTAGCTATTAGTTGACCTAATTTATTAGATAATCCTACTTTCTATCTAATGAAACGATAATCTTACTTTCTATCTAATTGAAACAAGGCTGAAACCTACAGAGACTTCGAAAAAAAAATTTGAGAAAAAAAATTCAATTACAAAAAAGTATATAAATCACTGCATTGTATAACAAGTTTACCGCAACATTTTACATTATAATATCATAAAACCAATATAACACGACATCACGAATATTTTTACTACACCAGATCAGTTCTTATAAGTTCAATGGTTTTTTATGAATTCCATCATCTTGTACTTGTCTTTTTGGATAAAAATAGCTTAGTCCTTTCTTTGTCTGTTCATATGTAGCAACCATATGATTTATAGTTCTGAATCCTCTGTTAGTAGATGTAAGATTAATTGCTTCATCAAGCAGTCTCCTGTATTTTGACATCGGACCGTCTCCAGAATCTTCTAGAACCCGTTTATTTAATCCTTTACTGCTAAATTTGAACTTATCTGACTTGTTGTCATAGCAGCAATATGTCTTGCTACACAAACATAGCATTTCTGTTCATCTAAATTCTTCTTTAAAAAGTCCCGGCTCCCGCTTTTCATGCTATTTATGCGTACTCTCCCACGTTCTATTAGATTTTGCATCCGCCTTGAAAGAGTCTCTGCAGTCCCTTTCCCTCATTTTTTCCCAAGCAGCTCTCTTATCTGGTTCGATACAGTCGTACAAATTTTCTTCGGCTAATGCCAAGTAAAGCGAGTCTGTTTCCATCTCTAACTCTTCAACTCTTCAAATTTGTTTACATCACAGAATTTGTCAAAGAAGTTATAGTAGAGTTCCAACATTCTCAGTTTCGCATACTGCAGTATGAAAAATCCAACGATGATGGGTTCTCGGTGCTCAATGGTTGATTTCAACAACTCCACCTCATATAAGTCCTTCTCAACTGAGTTAAGTCTCTTAAACAGTGGTTCATTGATTGCTTTATGGGTTTTTTCATCATTCAGATGTTTGTGATTGTATGTCTCGATCTATCCATGATCTGATATCCATACGAAGAATTACCCAAAAGTTTCATTGTTTCTGCTACAACTCCTGACAAAGGGTTTTTTGATCTCCTTCTCTTCTAGCATCAACCACTGACTGAACGAAATTATTAAAGCATTTCCGAGGAGAATATTGAATTTTGGTGCATTTTGGTGCACTGCAATCCAAGTTCCATATAAAAGTTGAAGAGAGGAGTTATAACTGTTCCATTTTCCAGCTTGAAACTGGATATCAGCATTCTCTGAGGATGCTTTAACATTTCAAATGCAAAGCAGTTGAATTGAAATTTAATTAACCTTGACATGATTGTTATGAAGAAATAATCAAAATTAATAGAAAAATTGACACGCTCACTATCTACAGAACCATAACCATCAATATAACAATCAATTATTTTGAACAAATCAGATTCATATTTTGAGTTTTGTACTTTTCGAATTGTGTCTAAAAATGCTGAGCCAAGAGTTTGCGTAGATGCAAGTTTTTGATTAGAACTTAGATAATGTTTTTTTTGAACTTTTTGCGAACAAGTCGTTTCCTTGATACGATTGGTGTTTTTTTCTGCTCCTTTCCATCGTAAATTATGCTGAACTCCATAACTAAGCTGATTGAAGACTTCCCCACTTGATGTGACAATACTCGAAAAGAATCTGTGCTTGTACAAAGTGTAAAGACAATCAGTTTCTTGATATATGTATTGATATTTGTCTAATCTTTAAGAATTTGGCTAAGAGATGTTCCAATTGAAATTATATGAAATTTGCATTTTTCCAAGGAACAGAAAGAATCGTGAGTAGACACGCAATAATATTGGGTTACTATGTAATTTTTGTAAAATGCGTTGGAAACAGAAATAAACAATGATTTACTATTATAATCTGAGTAAAAGCTGGGAAGAGCTTGAAACATAGCAGCTGCCATTGTGAAAAATGATTTTTGCAGAAAATTGCGGGGTTATATAGTAGTAGTAATGCCTACGCAGTTTTATATAGGGAAATCTTTCCATACTTGGTACTACTTCCATACTTGGGACAGTTTGAAAAGTCTCAACAAGTCTATTATAGTGAAAAAGAAGGAGAAGCAATATCCGCAATACGGAATACTGTTATTCACGATGCTGAAAATCTTGGACTCGTACCTATATATGAAGCCAAATCTGGCAAAGAATCAACTATGGATCAGGAGCTCGACATCTGTAATAGAGTATATGAAATAGCAACATACAACATGAGGAGGGTGTGTGTCACAATCAAGAAGTACAGTGTGAGCAAGCCTCCCTACATTCAGATTCGACTCTTCACTGCAAAAGAGAATGAAGCAATGAAACAAGTTGCATATGTCAACTATACTTTGAACGAACTCAAAGAACTGTCCCAAATATTGGGAGACTTTATCTTTGTTGATAATTGTAAACCTCAGTAAAGCTTTGTGATGTTTTGCATGTTTGGTAATTGAGATATTATTGGTTCAAAACAATTTTGTCTCGCTAAAGTGTATATTTAGAGCTATAATACCTGAGGAAAAATCAAACAAAACATACAATTTAATCAAAATTGACATAAAACATTAACCAATTATCAAATGATTTTCCAGTATTTGTTTATGAAATTACAGATAAATTTATTTAAATTATAGACAAGAATGTATATTTAGATGAAAACATTATCATTTTTTTTCGATTTTTTGAATTTCATTGGTTGTTTCCAATTTTTTATGCCTTAATTTGAGGTTCTGACTGGCTATATGATTTTCCTTAAAACTAATTAAACTCTAAATAAGAAAAAAAAAATTTACGGTGATTGTTACTACAAAATACTTTAAAAATCTTAAAACAATTCGAGTTTTTTAAGTTTCTTCGTATATTTCAGTAAAAAAAATATTTCAATCAAAAGCGTTTTCAATGTCTGAATTGAAAATTTATCAGACTTTAAAATTGAACTACTACAAAAAACAATAAGAGTGGTGGACAGATGAAGTTGATGGAGATTGTAATAATTTTAGCTTGTATAGAAACACAGAAAATTTAATAGTTTTGTTGAAAAGATGGAGAGGAGAATAAAAAAAAGAAGAGTACTGCCAAATTTATCAACAATCAACAATGTTTTTATTTAGAAGAGTTAACTGAGATTGAGTGGTTGATCAGTAAAAAACAAAACAACGGAAGAGCCTATGAAACAAAAATTAGAGATAAGGAACATCAATTCGATTACTGTTTTGAATTTGATACAAATACAAAATCCAGGTTTGTCAGAAATTCTTTTGATCGTTTATCCAAATTTAATAGATTTCCGGTTGTTTATACTACAATATACCAAAAAGAAAAAGATAAAAACGTATATTTTGGTAATTGCTTTTTTCACTGGTTAGAAATAGAACAAATCGAAAAAATCTTGATCAAAATTTCAAAATTTGAATTGAAAATCGAAAAAACAATATAAAATAGACAAGAAATCTCATTTATCCCACTAAGGTATCAAGTTTCAAATCTTAGTTATGTTGGAAAATTCAATAAAATTGATTGATTAAGAAGTTTCATAAACATAGACTGGTTCTGATCTACAAAAATTTTTAAAATCTGTGAATACTTCATTCTGATTGGTTATTAACACAAATAAAACCTGTGAAAGTATCCTCAAAGTCTTTAAATTAAAATAAAATTATTGAAAAATTCATGCGAAGAAGAGCTCAATTCTGATTGGTTGACATCAATTTTCTTGAAAATTCCATGACTTTTGAAGCTCAATTCTGATTGGTTGACATTGAATTTGTTGAAAAATACACGACTTTTGAAGCTCAATTCTGATTAGTTGACATTGAATTTGTTGAAAATTACATGACTATTGAAGCTCGATACTGATTGGTTGTTATCAGAAAAGATAAAAATGTCCTTGTAATTAATGCTCGATTCTGATTGGTTGATACTTTTGAAAACTCCATGGTTAGATTGGATGATTTTTATTTCAGCTAGGCTAAATAGCATATCCATTCTGATTTGCTTTCACCTTAAAAACAATTGGTTCATAAGTTTGCTGTTTTTATTTACTTTTATTCATTTTTTGAGGCTATTCAACTCATCTTATCAAAATTTTGGTACATTTTAAATCTCCCATTTAATCTTTCTTTACTATTGAGATGCCGTCATTGAATGGAAACCAAAGAGTTGCATGCCTTGAATGTGGCAGAGAATACACTCGCTTAAACGCATCAAGACATTGTAGAACCTGTGGTGTTTTGAAGTGTTCTAACTGTAATTTTTATACTTCTAGCAGCGAGGAACTCGCAAATCATTTCAAGAAGGAGCATTTTCAGCATAATCTTAAAATATGTGCTCAGCAGTCTCTAAACAGACTTCAAGAGAAGGTAGAATTTTAAATTTTTTTTAAAACATATGAATTACTATGAGTTTTAGTTTTTACTGAATCTGAAAAGTAAAAACAATTGTAACAAATTTAGTCAGAAATTATACAGTGTTTTCATCACAATATCTGAACTGTCATTTGTTTTTTATTCAAAGGTTTTGATTGATGATAAAGACAGCAAAAATCGAGTTCAAATTGTCGTGAAACTTTCCATGGAACTCGAACGGAAACCTTTAATCAACAGTAAAAACTTCCTTGCTTGCAAGCTTGTGAAGACTTTGTTGCGATAAATTTGTCAGAAAAAAAGTGCATAACATATGCTAATGAGTAGTTAAATATTTGCTTAAAAGTTGTAAAACTTGGATATTTGTAAAACATCGACTAATTGAAAGTTTTTTGTAGGTACTATTTCAAAGTTTTCCTTGTTTAGTTCTTGTAAAAGTGTTCTTAGAGTAGAGCGTTTTTAAGCAGATAATGGGGTTTGACTTATCAAGAATTATGCTTTTCTATTTTTTTCTGATGATTTCAGAAAAGAAATTGATAAATGACCTGGAAAAAATGTATGTGTTTCAAGATAATTTCAAGATAATGATATAGATCATTCTCAACTTAGAATTTACTATAAAATAAAAATGCAGATTTTAACTTGAATATACAATTATGATCTTGAGAAAATCATTTAAAGGCCTTTAGCAAAGGATTTGTGGTATTAATTCAGCTTCGAATTATTGAACGTTCGTTGAAACTATACATTTTTCCATCTAAATTTCAATTTTCAAGAAAAATTTTGTTCAAATTGGATTATTTGGTAGATAGTAGATGAAGCAGAAAATCAGAAAAAGCTAATTTGAGATAGAAACTCAATTTAATTCATTAGGAGTTTTGGGATAATTTTACTAAAATTTAGCTTTTAAAGTGTATCTAGAGAAAAAAAAATACGACATAAAAGTGTCAAAGATTTGTATTTATATGTAATTCATTAGAAAAGTTTATTATCACTTGATATAATAGGTAAAACTATATGAAAAATCAGATGTTTGAGGATAGTTTTTGTAAAGTAAACCCATTCAAACATCTTTTGTAAGTAGATACATGGAACATAAATCAAAAACTTGCTTTCCAGATCTACATATCCTTGCTATATACAATACACAATACTACAGACATACACAATACTACATACAATATACACTACTATATACAATACATTACTACATTTTTACTATATAGAGTTTCTTCTTAATAAAAATCGGAAAATTACACAATTGTTCCAGTTTGCATCTTGATTTGCTTTGCTAAATCAATTTTTTGAGACGCGTTTTTATAGAAGTTTTTATATTGTAGATGTTAGGAACTAGGTTTTTTTGCTTATTTCCGGAGATTTTCAGATTATAATTAATAGAGCTGCTCCTATTTTTTTCTTAAATCGTAAAATGGCAACTTTTTATTCTCATTTTTTACATTTGTTTTTGAATACTTCAACTAGCACCAATTCTTTCTCACTTGGATATTTTTGAGAAAACTTCCGTTATAAATTAAGAATAAAAAGCAATTTAAAATCTATTTTGCAAGAAAAGTGATAGTTATTGATCCCAAATATTGTATTTAGCTCCAATTGTTTACTGTAGCAACTGAACAGGGGAACCTTGAGGAAGACATTTACAATTTTAATCGTAATAACCAGACGGTATCAGTTCTAATTTCATCTCTGCCAGCAAATTGTTTGTTCAATTGATACTATTTTCCTCCTAAATTCTCCAGTTTTTACTAAATTTTCGTGCAAAGTGTGTTCAATAGCGAAAACATGCATTAAGCAGAAAGCAAAAAAAACCATAAAAAACATAAAACGTTTCTTCGGGAAATCTTGAAAATTATGTTGCAGAAGCAACAGAGAGATAATCAATAGTTATGAAGAAGATTTTGTTGAATTTTAACCAATATCGAAGAAACTTTTAAGAAAATCTTGTCCCAATTTAGTCAATTTTAGCAATTAACTGTTCAGTTTCCATTATTGATATAAAATTCATTATTATTAACGTGAAAAATTTCTCAGATGTACAAATTTGGGTTAATAATTGAGAAAAAACTGAGGAGGAGTTAAGTCATGGACTTTGATCTAGAAATTTCGTAGATTATTGCCTTAATCCTATTTCAATTCTCCCTAAACTGGATGAAAAGTTAGTTAATCAACAAAAAAAGTTTGAAAATGGAAAAATTTGGATAGCTTCGATTATTTTTTACTATACTTTTTCAAAAATTACGATTAATTTCACTATTTTCTGGAAGTTTCAATATTGATTCTGCCATTATGAGCTTTATTTTTAGTGTTTAGGGCATTTGTAACCCGCTTTTTAAATCAAATTAAAGTAAATTTTATCGTATTTCAATAATTTGAGAAAAAATTGTGGAAAAATTCATTTTTTTATGCAAAATTTTGCATCATTGTCTCAACATGATGCCAATTAAAATACAATCTGAGCTCAATTTTAAAATCTATACGTAAAAATACGTTTAAAACTAGATCAAAAGCAACAATACATTAACCAAAATTATGAGATTTCTGCAATTTTTTTTCCAAAAACTTGAAATTTTCGCAATTTTTTCCAAACACTTGAAGTTTTTGCAATTTTTTCCAAACACTTGAAATTTTTGCATTTTTTTCTCAACAAAATTTGACTTTTTCCGAAGTCTCTGTAGTTTTCAGCATTGTTTCAATTAGATAGAAAGTAAGATTATCTAATCAATTAGGTCAAATAATAGCTAACCTTATCATGTTTGAAGTTTTTTGAAAATGTTTTCATAAAAATTCCAAGTTTTTACCCAAAAAACTCTTACCATCGACTTACCATATATCAAAAAACTAATTAAAAGTCCTTCATTACACAAACTACTCGTAATTAACCTTTTAACCTTTGATATATAACACTTAGGTAACGGGCGCCGAAATTTTTGCGAAAAAATTAGAATTTTCCACTCAAAAACCAAAAAAATTACGTTTTTCTTTCTCTTACCATCACACTGAAACCTTACCATTCGTTTTCCCTATCTTAATACATTGTAGACTGTATACCCAATGTTAATACATAGTTGGCAGACCGGATGCTCTATTCCCTATCTTAAAACATGTGGGTCTGCCACCTCCCCCCCCCTCCCCCCCCCCCCCCCACTTAACCTCCAACATCTACTACTTATCGTCATGGGACACATAATTCATTAATATCTAATGCTGGGTTTTTTTAGAAACTAGCAGAAACTACAGAAAGAAAAATGAAAAAACGCAAAAAAAATGGAAAATATATTCAATGCAGCATCTTGTAAGAACTTAGTAAAAAAGATATAAAAATTCCTATACAATCTTACTGCAGGAAATTTCCAGGGTTTTGCATGATTTTTTACAAAATTTTGCTATCCACAATGCGGTAACTGCCGCAATGGGCGCATTATGACTGCTGATAAAAAAACTGACCCCGCTGCGAACAACATTCGTCGGTGAACCGATTTCTGGCAACTCGTCCTCTGTCTCTGAAACAAAATAATTTTCAGTTTTTACCACCTCGAATTATGAACTAAGGTGGATTATGTAATCTGCTCTTTTTTCAAGCCACCAATCAAATCTTTCCAAAAAACCGTTATCAATTAAGAGCAGATGTTTGGAAAGATCTAAAGCAATTAACACTTACGCTTCTTTTTACCGCCTGGTGAAAATAAGGCGTATGTCTTCTTTTGTTTCGGTTTTTCTTTTTTCGGTCCTGAAACAAAATTTGCCTAAGTTATTCAGAAATTGAGTTTGCAATGCGAACATAGCTCTGTCCATCTGTTAATTTTAAGGAAAAAATCATATTGAAAGATTTCATCAAAAAATAGTCTGTGTTTTTTACCACGGCACAGTATCAGGGCATACCCTGAAACATTATTACAGCAATTTATCGTGTCTGAAGTAAATTTTCCAAACTAATTTAATCCATTTTGAATCACTTCTGCGCTGGATTCTATTGCAGCTCAAAAACCTATAGAAGTAGCTCCTTTTAATAATCAACCATCTCAAGGGTGCCAAAATGACAGTTTTCATACCGCATAACGTTGCAAAAAAAACGATTGTCGGCAGAATAAATTTTATTTTGGTCTCAAGAAAACACAATCTTTCAAATGGTATAAGCAACTTCACTTCAAAAAGTTGAAGAGTCGGAAGCTTCCTCAAAGTTTTTCAATCCCCCTCAAGTTTCAATATATCTGCGCCAACGGTGTTTTTAGAAAAAGTTTTGATATTGGTCAACCAAAAGTAGGAAATTAAACTTATTACTAAAAAGGGACCTTTTGTGAAAATTTCGCGGCTAGATTTGAAGGGAAAACACTACTGGAAAGAGTCCAAAAATAAGACGCATTCGACTCAAAAATGTCGAAACTTTTTAAGAAATTCGAATTGCCGTTTCAAAATTTGAAACTGAGTACCGAAAAAACTATTAATCATCATTGAATCAGAAAATAGTAACAAGATTTTTAGTGTCAGGGTGAAGCGCTGAATGTTCCGTCTGCCTGTTAAGGTCTATGGAACAGTAATAACATTAAAAAATTGAATGTAATGAAACAAAATGAAATTTTTTTCTGAAATTTTAAGTTTTTTTTCTGAAAATCATCCCCCCACACGCCATATAAAGTACTAAAGTAACAAATTAACTATGGCAAACAAGCTTCTTTCAACCAATTTGGAACGATTTCTAAGACGGATTAACTTTCCGCTTACGCGTTAATAGCGCGAAATATATCGCGAGTTGATTGTCCCAAATTGGCCAAAATGCCAATCTTCAAACGCCCATAACCTTACGAAAAATGATCACAGATGAAACATCTTTTCAAATTTAAGCTCAGGACAACAATACCTTTCGAACGATATAAAAAATTCCGTCAAAAACGGCTAGTTAAAAAGTCGAAATTTGTCTGAAGAAAAAAAACCGTTACTATTAACATATCAATCATAGCCGATTAGCTTCTTTCGATTAATTTGGAACGATCTCTAACACGGATTAAATCTCCGCTGACGGGTTGATAGCGCGAAATATATCGCGCATTAATTGGCTCAAATTGGCCAAAATGGCAACCTTTGAGCCCCCATAATTTTAGGAAAAATGCTCTCAAGTGAAAAAATTTTGTTCCAACTTTCGTAACGACAGTAACGGAATATTTGTGCAAGAGTCGGGTTTTTTTCTTCAGACAAATTTCGACTTTTCACTTAGCCATTTTTGACGGAGTTTTTTAAATATCATTCAAAAGGTATTGTTGTTCTGAGCTTAAATTTGAAAAGATATTTCAACAATGATACTTTTTTTGTAAAGTTATGGGGATTTGAAATTTGCCATTTTGGTTAATTTGGGTCAATCAACGATTAGGCGGATATTCAATCCGTCTTATTAATCGTTCCAATTTGTTCGAAGAAAGCTTATTCGCCATAATTGATTTGCTCGCTACCAGGACTAATTAAAATAATTGAAAGGATCTTCTTGAACTGAAGCTTGAAAACAACAAACCATATCTACAAACCGCCATATCCTGAAACCGAAGTTACATCAGAGTAAATTACACCAAAACTACGTATGAATAGATCTGTTTTTATGTCGCATAAAAATACTAATTTTTGGCTTGTTGGAATGGTAATTCTATTTTCAGTTTATTGGCACTTCTGCTTATTGGCGTACCACCTGAAAAACAACTTCAATTAATGAACCCAAATTTGCGTTTTGGAACTCTTTTAACGCAAACTTTGATAAACGATTGAGCTGGGCGCCAAAAATGAAGACGGGATCTTTTTAACTATTCTCAACTGAATATAATCTAGCCGATGATGCCAGAAGAATCAAACATCTTAAGCAGCCCTGCTGAGGCATAAAAAACCAACAAATATGTTGCAAAAAAATTTGGATTTTTCGGGATAAGCGGCATTAAAGCTTCATAAACGTCAAAACATGTGTCGTTTTCAGTTATTGACGCCAAGCTTAGTAAATTTTCACATTTCTTTCTTCAATGATTTTACAAAATATAATGATTAATAGAACCTCATCACTTTTGAGCCTATAAATTAAAAAAATCATGTGTTTTTTACAAGGATGTTTCCAAAAAATGATTCTGAAACGAATTACAGTTGGCTGATTGTTTCCGACATCAAAAAAAATTGTCTGCTTTTTTTCCACCAGATTTTTCCAATTAGTTTCACCGGCCATGGGTAAAAAAATGAAAGCAATATTTTTTTGAAATATTATTATAGTTTTTTGAACCTTTACTGCACACTTTGATCGTAAATAAGTTTTTTAAAACTTTTTTCTAAATCTTTACGTTGATAATTGACAAGTTTAATAAAATAATTTTGAGGATAACTTTTGAAAATTTTCAGATAGATTATAAACAAGAATGCTCTTACCATGAGAAAACTGAAAGGCACTGGGTGTCTTCAGTTTGTCTGACAGAAAATTTTTTCAAAAGTTTTTTTGTGCATAAAAGATGATTAGTCCCTTTAAGAATAACGTGGTGAATTTTTTGCTCATGTATTCGATCCCATGCCATGGCAATGATAGTTTGTGAGGACCAGCTCTCATTTGACCTCAAGCTTTAGTTCTACCACAGCTTGACCAATTTCGGCTGGAAGGGTACCACGTAAAAGTTCTGGACGCAATAAAACGGCCATGAATTGCAAAAAAAGAGCCTCGCTCAACAGAATTTCAACTGGAATGTGGAGAGATAATACTCATGGACTATCCTTGACAGGACTGTTAAGGCCTACTGATAGATCCTCTGCGATTCGCCAGGAACTACATTATTATATTTTGTCTTTTAACTGATACTCAAGTTTAATTAGCTGGCCTCAATTCATCTTTGAACACTTTCTGGGTCGGATAAGCACGGTGTCTACGCTGCGCGTTACGGTTTAAATCTAGTAAAATAGCGCGTATTAATTGTTCTGGGCGTATTAACGTGTATTAACTTTGAACTTTCAAATGGTCAAAATTGGAATTTGCAGATTTAAAAGGATAAGCAGATATAATTACAAATCAATTTTGGGCTCATTTTTGTACTCTTTCCGTTAATTTAGCAAATATCATCAGGCATTTCAAAATGAGCAAAAATAGTTTTTCATTTATTTCGAAAATCGGAACAATCGAACACTTATTCTGCAGAAATCTGATAGTGATAACTACCCACACTTTGATAGATAGGTGTTCATTATATTTTTTACTTAAAGGACTAAAACTGCACTTTCTTTTACTGATCGCAGCTAAATTGATTTTAAAATTTCCCTGAACAAAAAAATACACTAATCAATTATTACCTGCTCCATTTTGGTGAGGCGAGCTTGCAATATTGACGTCAAAATTAAATGCCGACTTTTCTGCCATAATAAACTGGTTATAATAAACAAAAAAGAAGCAAGAAATCAAACGACGAAAGTTGGTTTAGTCATCAATAAAAACAAACTGAAAATAAAGCTAACGTTTTTTCTATATTCGCTTTATACTTATACCAGAACTCTTTAAGTTAGCTCAGAAACTTGCATCAGCATAAGTTAACTCAGTATTACTTCATTTAAAAGCACGTCATACACCCCGTTTTGGTCGTCTCTCAGAAAGCTTTAATTTTCGAAGAAAGCTGCGCATTTCTGAGGCCGCGTTTGGTTTTGCAAGATATAAAAAAGCTCTTCCGTCACGTTACTTAATTCTACAACAATTGATTTAATCTTCAGATGCAAACTTTCACCGTTGACCCAATAATAAATGAAGTCTGAAATAACTTTTCGCAATTTTTTTTATGGAGAAATCAAGTAGTTCATCGAGAAACAAAATTAGTTCATCGTAATCGATTGTGTAACGGATTTCATTTTTTGTCTTTAAACTTTTTCAAACTACAGTTTTAAGCACAGATTTATTAGATTCCATTTACGAATACAGGTCTTCTGGATTTTGCGATCAAAATTAAAAAACTTGGCCTGGCAATGTGCATGGGGTGTTTACGCCAATCGGTAATTTTGAATAAGACGGAGAAAAAAAGAGACGTATTCCATCTCAAGTAGTTCATAAAAGCATTTATCCAGCGTCTCGGTCCTCTTCAAAGCTTAAGCCTATTCAGAAAAACAATGATAACTAAAAGCCATAAATAATTCTCGCTTTTCGACTAAGAAATTATATTTTAGTTTTGTTACCATTTCAAGGTACTGTATTGAGAGCTTAGTTCTGACAACTACATATTTGATGACGGATATTTGCTCAAAAGTATCATGATTTGATGTAAACTTAAAAAGGTATCCCAAATGCAATCATTTAGTGTTCAATTGTCTTCGTTTGAAAGATTCCTTTAAAACTTAATGAGTACTTTATATTTAAAGTGTTATTCACTTTTAAGTCTTTTTGCAATTCATGTGATGAGAAACTTACACGGCTTAAATCGATTCTAAATATTTAAGAAGGACAGTCAGTTGCACTGCAAATAGCCCAGAATGATCCGATCATATTTATAAAAAAAAGTTTCGTTTTCTACTTTTCTTGAAATTACTGCCGTTTCTGTTGGGTGGCGGTGAGACTCGAAAACTATACGATTGCGTAAAAAATTAGTGATTTAAGCATGATTGACAACATTTGTCATCAAAAAAATTAACAAAAATAAAGAAATTGAAAAAAAATTATTTCTAACTTTTTTACAAAATAATTTCAGTTTTTTTTTGGATCAACCGTACAATTTTCCCCATATCAATTAAGGGTAGAAAAAATAATTTTTTTTTTAAAATTGACTTCGAGGGCAACATAAATTGATCTAATTAGTAAAAAAAATGAGTCGATACAAAAATATGACTAACCGACTACGCTATTAACGGGATAAAATAGCTATTTGGTATAAAAAAGTTTTTCAGTAGTATATTCAGCGCGCTTGTTTGAACTGAAAATTTTCAAAAACTAAATTACAAAAGTATTACATGCTGGGGAGGACACTCTACGGTACGTCATTTGAGGAAAGAAATTGTATGATTGATCCAATTTTTTTAGAAAACCGTTTTTTTTCGCCAAGCAAGCGCTAAGTCAATTATCAAAAACTAGTCTTTTTTTAAAAGTAAAATCAAGTTTTTTTTTTGTCCTAAAAGTCAGATAAAAAAGTCTCCATACAACAAGCGTTATGAATTATTATTCTTATTAAGCGGAAATCATAATATTGTTCAGAAAATAACGCAGATATTGTATGCAAAATAGACTTTGCAACGCAACGCTTAAAAACTTTTGTTAAAGCCTTCTTATAAGCAACAATCTTTATTGTAGGCAACAAATGTTAAAGCCTTCTTATAAGCAGCAATAATTATTGTAGGCAACAATTGCTTTTAAAAGCTTTTGTTAATTGGTGTCAAACTGTCTAATGTTTGAGCTAATAAGTTAAGTATTCTATAAACGCTTCAATTTTGAGAACTTTTAGATAGTCAAGGGTAGCAGTTGTTGCTTGACAAAATGCAAATTTATTACAAACTAATTGGATACATACAATAAATATGCAGGCTATAAATGCTTGCTGAAAATTTTTTGCAGAGCAATGCACGCAAACAAAAACCTTGACAAACGTCTTGATTTATTAAATAGTATCTATCTAGCCATCTTGATGTAATCAAATTTCTATAATTCAATTCAACTTATTAAAACAACTCGACGTTTCTTTAATACATATGAAGTTTGTTTTGAAATATCTAAATTTTTTATGTTGCCCTTCAAGCTATCAAAAAATCTTGCAAAACTTCGCGTTAGTATGAGTTGAAGCTACTGAGGCAAACTTGCAACATATATCACTTGAAGTAAAGTCAAGTGGTCGTAGTCTTATTTTCATTTACCGTGCGGTCCTCGATCGCTCAACTTACACTCAAAAAAGTCACATCGGTTTTTCTCGAGACTGGAACAATTTTGGGAAACTTCTATTCATCGTCGTATTCAAATTTAAAAAATTGAAACGACGAAAATGAGAAACGAAAGTTTCTTCAAAAATAATTGATTGTCTTAATAGAATCAGTTTGACTGAAAAAAAATTTGAAGTGCAAACGGTACAAAAAATGCTAAAAAAAACGACAGTTTTTCATGCTATCTTTATTACACATGTTTTGAAAATATCTTTACTTACTACTTATCGAAAAAAGAATAAGACTTAAACACTTCTTCTTAAGGTCACTTTTGTCAACCTGAAAAAATGAAGGAAAAAAAGAAGAAAACTGCCAGGTTGCAATTAGAGTGTCAAAAATCAATAGTTAGGTTAGATTACGCAGAGGTGGAGTTGCATTTCTGATGCACAAAAAAAACTTGAAGGACGTATAAAATCCAGAAAACATAAAAGCAACCTTCGAAAGAAATTGGTCCTTGATTTTTTTTTAAAATAAAAGAATTTTTAAACAGAAACAAAATAGATCTTCGCACCACTTGCAATACACAAAGCCTCCGAATTGAAAAAAATGACAAAACGCTAAAAAAACAACACCCAAAAATTTCAATTATTTGTTTTAAATTGGAACTCAGTTTGATGTGGCAAAATACAGCAGCCAGTATTGTACTAGCTTGAGAAACTTCGAATCGCGCTACATATTGTGCTACAATACAGTCAGCGGAAAAAAAGCCAGAAGTAAAAAGAATCTGAAAACTTGAGTTGAAAAATTACTTGAAAAAATAACTTGAAAAAAAAACATTGGAAAAACTACAGCTTCAAAAACTTCATACTTGTATCGGATGAAGTTCATAGCAGCCTTAAAAAAATTGAAAATTATTCACCGAGCGGCAACAATTTTTTTGGGTCGAAATCTGTTGGTCCGAAAACAGAAGTGTTGTCATAAAAAATTCACAAAGTTTTAAATGTTTTTACGACCCACCCATACTGAAGCACGTAATCCTATACGATTATATTTAAAACTCAAAATTACGCAACATAAGTTGACTAAGCCAAAATAACAACCATTTAAATTTTTTAAAATTGAAAAATTAAATTACGCAAAATCAGAATTGGCGAACTTATAAATTAAGGAGTGAACTTATAAATTTGGTGAACTTGAAAAACTAATTACAACCTGAAACAGCCTTTTTAAATGGTAGTTTTTTGAATTTCAAGAATTTGAGTATATCAGAATTTATATTTACCATTCCTACTAAAGTGACCATTCTGTGAACAAAGTTGTTTACAGGAAAAAAATTTCGAAAAGGACTGCAATACCCTTGCTTATTGCAAAGGTAATTATTACCAGTAACTATCAAGTAATAATAATTGCGTTTTTAATAAGCAAAAGCCAAAAGTTTGCTCAAATAACGGAGAAAAATTTTGCAACAGGGCAATGCAATTTTATCAAAATAATGTTTAAACCTTTTTCATAGGCAACAATTCTTTCAATGGGCGACAACTGCTTAAACCATTTGTGGGAACACGTTATTGCATGAAAAACTACACTATAAATTCACTACAAACCAACTCAAAACATAAACCAACTTTGCGGAATCCAATTCGAGTTTACTAAACTTTTTGATTGCTTGTTGCACGACTGTTGACCATCTATTCTCGTCTAGCTGGGTAAAAAAACTTGGTGATTTAACTCAATTAATTTAAGGAATGAAAACAAAAGCAGAAAACTAAAAAGGTCCTGTTAATATAGCTTTAAAAACATATTATTGTCGCGCAATAAGCATGTACATTTTACGTAAACTTATCAAAAGCTATTGCTTTTTTTAATTATAAGAAAGTCGAAATGTCTTTTGAATGAAAAACTTTACACATTATCTTGTTCTGTTTCACAGGAATGAAAAATAGTGGTCCAATGTCCCAAAAACAATTACATGGTTAGAAATCAATGTTATCATTGTTGTCGTCCTCAAAAAAGTTTATCGTATAGCTGAAGTAGCTTAATTCAATGTGCGGAAAACAAAAACAAATTATGAAGTACAATTAGTTAAGGGGTTTAGCTTTTGATAACTTGTACATATTTTAAGATTTTACATATGTTCAACATTTGGCATAATGACTGGAATTTGTTTTTTTTTATATATATATATAATTGATGCTTTCGAGTTTTTCTATTTTCCCTTTTCAGATTATAGCAGAAGTCACGAGCAAGTTTTTATAATTTGATACAATTCCAAATTAAAATTTTCAAATTTAACAGAAAGGTTTTTGAATGGAAAGCATCAAAAACAGTTTATCTGCACTTTAGCTTTACTACCTAGAGCAAAAGTTCCTCAATATCTGTATCGTATCGATTGGCCGAACGTGTTTTGAGTTCCAATTTCGAAATATCAGGCACTGACATCAGAGATTTATCGCTGCGCTCGCGGTCATAATGATTAGGAGTCTGGCGATTGTGAATTCTGCTAGTTGAACGGCTAGATTTCCCATTGAATAAACTTATTTGACCTTCGGAGTTGAAATTTGAGCTCACTTGGTCTTGCTTTTGCACTTGTTTTCTCCTTTCGCGAGTTCCCCCGAGAATGGCGTTCAGTTGAGCTTCGGTGTCGTCTCGTTTAAAGTCGAGTTTGCCCGAAGTGTTTGTGTTTTTCGAACTATTGTCTACATTTTCCGAGTACATGAATTTGTAATTAGAAACAACACCCCCTGTTTTTGAGTTTTGTCTCGAGTAGGGGGTCACTGGTGCTTGATTGTAGGGGCGATTGAGGGGGGTTGAGGCAAAGGGGGTGATTGGGGTCTTGTCGTTGGGGGAGGAGGAGGGCTGACTGTTCTCAATGTTCTTCAGTCGCTGGATTAGCTGCAGTTTCTTCTCCTTTTCTTCCCTTTCCAGCTCGCTTTGTTGTTGTCTCAGCACCTACAAAACGAATAGGAGTCATCACAGAAAAAAAGCTGAACAAAACTGTATTTTACACACACTGACAAAAATCGATTAGGTATGAGTTTAGTATGAAAAAGTATGTAGATTTAATTGAGATCAGTTTTAGTATGAAAAAAGTATGAAGATTAAATGGAAAAGGTTAAGATTGTTTGGAGCAATTTTAAATTGATTTAAATTGATCTTAAATCCCAGCTAAGAAAATCGATCCAAATCGAGTTTAAATTGATTTAAATCCAATTTTTTCAGCCTTATCTTGTTTTAGTTTTTAGGGTGATTAAAACTGATTTAAATCTATTTTTATTTCATCCTAATTTCATAAGTTTAGAATGTGTGTTGCTTTTTTTCATTGCCCATCGATTTTCATTTAACATCCATAGCGTTTGGTAGCATAATAAAAAATACGAAATAGTTTTAAACAAATCGATATCATTTTATGATTTCCCTGCATACTTTGAGCTATAAATTTGATCTATATTGACCATTTGTTTCTTGATTTGTTACATAAGTTTTTGCCCAAAATCTGACTTACTATGATAATTTTTGATGATGTCATTGCATATTTTCGAGCTCAAAATCTGATCTATGAGGATCATTTTCTTGAATTCTATTATTTTTTCAAATAGCATGATTTTTTTTCGCCGTGTTAGCAAAAAAATTGATTCAAGTGAGGCCAAAAATCCATCCAAATCGATTTAAATTGATTTTTAGACACTTGAATCGATCCAAAAATTTCAAGAAAGACCGATTTAAAACAATTTAAAATGGATTTAAGTGAGATTCGAATGGCTTTAAGTGAGGCGGAAAGACCAATTTAAATCGATTTAAAATTCAATTTTGTTCGTAAAATGTACATTTTTAATCGATTTGGATCGATTTAAAATTAATTTAAATCAATCCGAAACAATTTTTGTCAGTGAGGGTAGTCTGAATCAAGTTCGTATCACTCATACGGCAAAACTATATCACTGCAAGCCTCTTATGTAGCCCTACACAACTTAAGAAGGGCTACATCCTCAATTTTGTATAAACATATGCATTTTTGTTTGATACCAAAAAAATGTCATTTTTATTTAAACACCAACTTTTTAAATATATTTTTAAAAAACCTTTTGCGCCCACTTTTGGAGATAACACTGTTGTTAAATTTCAATTTTTATTCTTTTTGTCCGGATAATTTAAACCAGCACTGTATAAAATGTACGTATAATAAAATTAGCTGTTTGTTAAACCTGTTTTTAAGCAGATGCATTCTTCTAGACAAACGAGAAAAAAATCACAAGAGACGAAAATAAAATAGACTCTATTCATAGACAAATTAGTTTATGATTGCTTTTTGACGAAACGTTCTTGGACTCCGTATACAAAATAAGATTTCCTGTAATTAAAAAAGTGATCATAGTTCACTCGAGTAATTTAAACCTATGGTATAGCTCAAAACTCAAATGGAGTTGGTAATAGAGAGCTTATAGGTTGTTTTTTAAAGGAGTGGTTACCTCTTCGCGGGTCTGTGTGTCCGAGGCCTCGGACGAGTGTCTCCGATTGGTGACTGTTGTTGCTGTGGTGCTGTTTAGGGGGATGTACTTGTCCTCCAGAGGGGGGATGGGGCTCTTTCGAGACCCCACTAGAGCTCTGCTGCTGCTGTTGTTGTTGTTTTTGGACGGCAGTTCCTGTGAGTGTCGCAGCCGCTGCTTCCCGTCGCTGGCACCTGCAAACAAGGTCAAACAATTTCGCTTTTTTTAATTTGAAGAAACAAATAAAAAATTTCGAGCAACCAATTGAGACCCAACTTCAAAAATTAGGTAAGATTAACTAGAAAACAAATTTGGCAATATCACATACCAGGGGCGGATTTACGGGAGGAGGCGGACGCCCCCACCCTCAGGGATCAACCCCCTCACCAACGGCATTTTTGACCTCTTTTTTCAAAAACTTGACTTCGGCAAAGAAAATTTTGGTCAAAATAGGGTCTTTATAAATTTCTAAGAGCTCTCGTAAAATCAATTTGTCCTATTTAAAATAATGGTCGACAAAATCTATATAATTTTTTTTGGAAAATCCGCCCCCCCTCAAAAACAATCTAAATTCTCCACTGCAGATACCCATACTGTTGCGCAAAATCCTCCCACCTACTACCCTGAGTCAATTACTCAAAAACGGAAACACTCAGACAATTTTTCTCGACATTAAGAGAAATTTTTCAAATTTTTTTTTTGAAATGTGAGTCACGACTGAGAGGCTTTCTTATAAATGACTCAACCTGGTACAATGAGTATTTATGATTCCTGATAATTTTTTCACTGGAGTGCTATGTGAGAAATCAAAAACAAAGCCCGTAGAAAAAAGAATGACCTGAGATCAAATTTCAGGTCTCTATCGTTTTAGAAAAAAAGTCACGACTAAACTTATTAAAAAATCACATGCCATCAAAATTTTTACAAAAATGAAAAGAACTTTTTTATCTCTCCGATAGTCATTACGGCAATAAAGGATGGTACGGTGAGCCTAGCCATAGATGCGAAGCTCATGAATGACCAAATCCACAAAAACCGACATCCGATGCCAAACCGTTTGAGCAATTAGACTCAAATTATTACATCGAGAATTAGTGGAGACGAGTGGTTCACACCTTTGGACCTCAAATACGCATTGAGCCAGATCAAATTGAGTGAAAAAGTCAGTAGCCATTGCAAATGTAAAATTATATGTGGTGAACATATGGGCACGTATAGATTCAAGACCAATTGTTACGGTCTTAGAGACATGGCAAAAAATTCGAAAAAGCAATGGACAACACACTACAAGGATTGTCAGAAGTGTTCTGCTTCTATATGATATCCTTATAAACTCTAATGGTTCAGTAATTGAGCATAACCGATTAGTCGAGGAAGTTTTGTTCGTCTAGATGACAAGGCGTTGCTCCCAAATTTTCTCACAATTTCTTATCATGTTTGGAATTTGATATAGTTTCAGAAAGTTATCGTCCTGAGAGACCGAAAATAGATGCAGCCCTAGCACTCAAACCTCCCAAAATCCTAAAGCAACTTAGGTCGTTTATGGGAATACTAAACCATCTAAAAAATTTCTGCTTACAGGTTTACCGCGCCCCACTTCGCCCATCTCTGAAATTGAGTAGTTAGAACAAATTTGAGCGGTGGAAAAATCAAAAGACCGCATTCAAAAACATTCTTGGTCTTATCGCTATCATTACGAAGATGTATCACTACGACTAAAATCGCAGAACGAGAGTCTAGTGTGATGCCAAGTGTGTTGTCTTCTCACACTTCTCGTCTCAATTTTGTTTCTTCGACTGCTGGTGGAACTAATTCACTATTTCCATGAACTTGCGGTATCTATTCATCTCTCTCTTCGTGCAATTTCAGGAGATTTATGGATCAGTCTACCATTCGAGACAACAGTTTTGAACTCCTGCTCAACCAACTTGTTCCCTTGGACAGACCTTGGTTTGCAGTGAACAGATCGCGTCAAGCAACAGATTTGGGGCAGTTCGACAGCGGCGGAATTTTTCAGCAGAGAAAACAGCGGCAAAGGGAGTATATGCCCGAGTATTTGGAAACTTCAGATCACGCCGACTAATATCAGACAATCGGAGTCGCACCGATCACCGCCCACGGGAACAAGTGCTCAGCTTGGGTGTCTTGAAGAAGTCAATCGTCGCGCCAGATAAGAAGTGACTGTCATGTCTGGTGGGAATCCTCGATGCTGACGTGTTGGCAGAGATCACAGACGAAGATCCTAGCTTTCGCATCATGCAACGGGTTCTTTTTCTACAAAGATTACGAAGGATTCAGCCGGATTGATGCTTATCTCAAGTCTTTCTTGCAGTGTTCGAGCGTGGTAGACGGATGTATTGGGGTGGATAATCAACACATTCCGAACGTGTAGCAGAGGGCGATTCTTGCCCGGCTCACCGCTACCATGCTGGACAGTTGGCGATAGTTGACGCCGCCTATAATATTTGGTGACCTCGGATGCACAGAGATATCGTGCAAATGCGCAAGGAGTGCCCACAATGTACCAATAGCGGTAAAACCTTGAAATCTCGTATCTCGTTTAGTTATTCTCAACCTCTATCTAGGTTACAAAAACCAAATGAAGAAGTACAACTAGCTTATGTGGTACTATCCAGGATAATCTAGGTAATGAAATATGCATCCAGGTCGCAATCAACCGATTCTCTAAGTATCCTTCAGCCATGCTCACACTGTCGACTGAGGGCTAAAAAAAAACACAAATTTTTGGAATCCTATATTCAACAGCATAGTAATCCTAAATAAATTGAAACCGATCAGTATTCACGGTTTAAAAATAAGTTTGTCGAGTCTTTTTGTAAAGAGGAAAACATTTCACAACATTTCTGCCCTGTTGTGGATCACCGAGGCTGTGGTTTGGTGGAACGGGCGATACAGACTATCAAAAGAAGATTCGAGGCGGCTAAACTAAGCCCTGATTTTGTTTTTCTTTCAGGATACACTTCGCCAGATTAGTGAAAGTATTCGAGTCACAATGTTTCTGTGACAAGATTTTCAACGTTTGAGTTACAGATTGGTCGGAACCGAATACTGAATTATGTATTGCCGCCGAACGTCTATCACCACGTGTTGATTTAGAAAATCAGCACCTGGAACGAAGACCTCCTCGCTACCGAACAGTGCAAAGAGCAGTGTGACAGCAGGACTAGGATCAAAGTGGTCCGCAAGGGGCAGTCAAGCCCATTGAAGTCTCGTGTTTTGGAGGCCCATATACTTCGGTCGCAGTGATCTCTCACTATTTGTCAGCAGGGACCTTACGGTTCAGAAGCCCAAAGCCAGCAAGCAAAAACCGTCATCGTCGAGTAGTAAACGGAATTTGGATAACCTATTTATTCATAGTCCAGAAAAGGTCAAGATAATCTGAAAAAAACTAGTTAGGAAGTCGGAGGTGAACTATTCAAACCTTTTAAGGGTAAAATTATCCGTGTTGCTGGGATAACTTATGTTATCGATACAGATAAGATTATCAGAAAAAAACTCATTTCGGTTCGCCTTAAATCAAATCGATCAGACCAAAACAGCCGAACAAATTGACCGTGGAAGGCCCCTCTGGACGGGCTCCGGGCATCAGACCTGAACAAGGCAGCTCAAATCCAAACCTCAATCTAACAATATCCTCATCAACGTCTGGGGGTCTTCAGTACGCTCCCCAAGCTCTGGAGCCTCGTTGTTAGCATGCCCCGACCTTATTCCGATCACGTCGGATGACGAAACTCAGTTTTCTTCAAAATCCCAATTTTTTTCCGATCTCCTTAGTTCCTTCTCCGTCAACCAAGCTCGAAAGCGCTATCCCTACATGTGCGTCAGAAAAAAGCAAACTGCCTTCTACGCTAGCCCGGTTTGTCGTTCAGTAAATCAAATCAATTACCCGTCAGTTCAACTCCCAGTCTGTAGCCCAAAAATCGTCTCTCCGGACAACAAGGTACGCTTTAACAAGCCAATCCTGATAGAAGAGTCGTCTTCGGTCAAGACGCCTCATTCTTCGCAAGGATATTTGAGGAAGTTTATCTGTTTCCGGCAGTCATCATCGGAGGATCCGTTCAGGCGGAAAGAAAAAGGAGTATTCCCTCATTCAACCGCACAAAACTCGCTTTACAAATTTTGAAAATTAGCCACAGAAAACTCGTTATTGAACTCTGAGTACTTTTTCCATTATTTGTCTACCAAAATGTACATCCTATTAATCAATCTGTGTTAACTTATAATTTTGTATCTTATATTCAGTTACATTTGTTCATTCCCAAAAATTCCTCCTAGAGGAGAGAAATATGGTGCAGCGTAAACCGTGCACAGAATATTACGTCATAGTAATGATATTTCAAGTATGTTTTCATTTGGACTCCAAGTTTGTTGAGGACCCGATAAACCGCTACTTACGTTGGTGCTAAACTGCGTAACTATTCTCTATCAATTTATGGAGGATTTAAGTTGATACTCCGATTCAATTGTGTTGACATTTACTATTTTGCTCTCATACTTATTTCTATATCACAAGATGAGTTAAATAAAATCTCGGTCTTAGTTTTATTAACAAGTTCCTCGAGGTACCGCAGTCGGTGCTGAAGAAGTCGCATGTCAATTTTTATAACAATCGGGCAATCTGAGCATAAAATTACGTGTAAAAAATCGCAGGTGGGGGAAAAGAAAAAGGTTCTGAAGCTAAAGAAAGACAAGAATGCTCGTAACAGGGCGAAACCCTGAATGTTCTAACAGCCCTTCAACATAAGTGAAAAATGCTTTGCCTGAAAAATTGTTTGAAAAATCCCTCAATTTTTTTTCCAGTTTTGAAACAATTATCCTACCCAACGCTATGTAAAGTGACAAAAAAGAAAACTGCTAGACTCAATTTAAATTGAAATGACTTTTGCCGCTGACCCTTTAATAGCTCGAAATACATTGCGCGTTATTAATGTGAATTTGAATTACACGTCAAAAAAAATCCAAGCCGCCATAAATTTGCAAATGATTTAGCATACTTTTAAATATCAATTTGAACATCAATATCTTGGAGATAATATTTTAAAAAACTGGCAAAAAAGACTAGTTAAAATCAAATTATGTCCTTCGACAGAAACCAATTCGAGGACAAAAATTCTGTCGAGGTTAATTCGAGTTGGAACAACAAAATTTGCAGCATAAAAAACAGCCTATATTTTTAATGGTTCAAAAACACAAGTACAGCGCAGCTTCAAATCAGTTGATGTAATAGACTGAGATATACTTTTATTTCCAATTATTTAAAAACAGAACGAGTGATTTGCAACTTTGAGAAGAACAAAAAAGCTGTTGTAGACCAATGTGAAGCAAGTTTCTTTTGAAATCAATGTGAGCAATAACTTGTTTTGGTGAGAAAAATATAGGCGCAATCGACATATAAAGCATCAACTTCATGCTTAAGATTGATTAATATTATGAAATTCAATTTTACTAGATACATTTCGACAGTTGGTTATACTCAAACTAATAACAGAATCAGATCAAAACTAGTTCAGCGTCAATAAGTTAGGTAAACTAAACAGTTGTTTAAATATCCACACATATGATCTCTTAAGGCAACTGCACAATCGAAAACAAGCATCACGATAGGCTGAACCCAACAAGGTTAACCCAAAAAAACGTACAAGAAAATGAAAACAAAAATTGTTAATCAAATTTGAGTATAAGCGAATGAAATAGCACAAATATCAACATTGCTTCTATTCTTAGGATTGCAAAAATTTTGACTATAGCGAAACTTTGACTAATGGAGAAAAATAAGCAACCAGAAAAGTCTCCTGAAAACCTGTAATTAACTAAACTCGAATAATTAATTCTTCATGTCGAATTGCAATCTTATCACATCATCTTTGATCGCAATTGAAATGACAGAAGCAACTAGATGAAAAATTTAGGCTGATAGATATTCAACCGAAAATAATCAACCCCTTTAGCCAAAAACAATAGACGAAAAAAGGTTCTACCAAAAAAATAAACCGTTTTTCTGTGAATAGAATACTCGAAAAAAATTAACAACTTGTAAGAAAAAAGAAATACGTGATTAGAAAATAGCTTCAACTAAAAGCCAGCAGCTTTAGTATAGACGTATTAGCAGCATTACAAATAATCTAAAAGCGAAACTACCAAGCCAACTGTTGACTGAATTAAACTCGTTTTTACGGTAAAAAGTTCTGGACGCAAATTGATAAAATTCGCTTTCCGCAAAAGCAGACAAGAATAGCTGGTCGTTGTACAAGTAGCAAAGAATTTTTCGACCAGTTACAAATTCAAACACCAACTAAACAAAAATTGTACCCCTGACTTTGTGGGGAAAAGCCTTTGTCCAAAGTTGGTTCTTACCTCTGTAGGTGGTCAGAAAAAAAAGGAGTGAGCGTACCTGTTACAGGTGAGAGGAGAGTGCTGTTTGTTGTTGCCGTGGCAGTGTGGTTGCAGCTGTTGTTGTTGTTGGGCGAGTTGGGCTGCTCTTTCTTTGTGATTAGCTTGAGAAACCAATCCTCCTCCCCCTCCTCCTCCTCCTGGGGCTGATGCTGTTGTTCCCGTTGCTCTTGCCGCCTCTTCTTTCCTGGAAAGTTACAAAAAAAAGTTCAGGCCAGAGAAGAAAATCTAGTTACGTTACTACTAAAAACAAGCGATAACTTGAGAATCAATTTTAGCATTAACTATCGCCATTCTGAGTAGTATACCTTTATACAACCTGCACTGATGAGATTAGAGGTAGCGTTTAGTCAGTAATGTCCATTTAAATTAGTTGTTTCGTAAAATAAATTTAAAAATTTCACTAGTTTAAAAATCTTGCTAAAAACTAGAGGACCAGCTAAAGCTGGAAATACCTGTTTGATAATTTTTTGAATTTTTGTACTGATGTCGGATGAAAAAGTTAATTTCAAAAATTGGGCTTCACCCGAAACCTTAGTTGTTGCTCTATTAAAATATGAGTAAAACTTTGTGATTTTGGAATTTTCCCAGACATATTTTTGATAAAAACTTTGAGACGTAGCATCTTATGCACTGAGGTAATCCACAACATGTTGCTTCGATTAAACACTTGGTATCAGCTTGAGTTGTTCTCGAGAAGTCAAAAAGTTTCTAAAAAAGACAGGAAATCAAAATATTGACTTTTCTGAAACCCATAAACTTTGAGTAAAAAAATTGGGGTAACCGTTTACACAGGGGGCCTCCTAAAACTCGTTTTTTTATTGGAATCAAAAACTCAGATGTGAGAGGGTAGTTTTTCAGAAAAATCAAAAAATTAGAAAAAAAGCCAAAAAACGAAAACTTGACTTTTCTGAGGGTCATAACTTTATGTAAAAACAGAAATTTGGACGTAACCGCTGATGCAGGGGAGCTTTACACAACCCACTCAACCCATTGAAACCAAAATTTCAGATTCGGGAGAGTCAGGGGCGGATTTAGGGGGGGGACGCTCCTTTCTTCAGGGATTCCACCCCCTGCCGACCCAAAGGGTCCCCCCTTGAACTATTTTAAGTCATCGATATTTGGTGACGGACCCTAAAATTTTTCTAGATGCGCCTTAGGCACCAACATATACTAATTTTGAGAGGGGAGCGCACGCCGAAAAAACACAATTTTTTGGTAAAAATTTTCCAAAAAGTGCCTAAAAAACGCCTTTTTGGCCAGTTTTTTTTTCAAAATTTTGCCTGCGGCGCAGAAATTTGGGCGAAAGCAAGCTCTTTGCAGTGCTTTGGGACAGCTCGGAAAATCAATTTGGTTGACCTAAAAAAAGGTCGACAAATTTTCCAAAGCGTCTCAAAAAAAATAAACAAAAAACCCGATCGCAATAACAATTTGATAATACATTTTTTTATCAAACAGGAATTTAAATTTTAAGTGAAAAAAAATGTACACAAAAAGTTGACAATTTTCCATTTTGTTTTCGAAACTTCTTTTTTTTACCATTTTTTTAAATAGAAAATACGCAAGAGAAAAAATTTAAATTCTTAACGCTTGTAAATGGTAAGTTGGTGTCTCCAGACAAAAGTTCAAGCCTTATCTGTACAACTAAAGTCCTTTTTATTTAATTTTTCTCCACTTACCTTTCGTTTTTAATCAAATTGAAATATAAATGAAAATTTCAATTTATTGATTTTGGTTATATAAATGGACATTACTGCCTTTCGTCATGTTGTCGAAACTTGCTGTGGGACCATAAACACAAAAACGATCCAAAATTTCATTGTGAAGAGAGCAGCACACGGATTTATTAAAAGAATAAAGTTAAATAAGCTGAGAAACTGCCCAAAAAGAAGCTGAGAAACTGACCGAAAGCAAAACAAAAAGTAAAATAAAGCAAAATGAGTAAAACAAATAGAGTAAAAAATAAGCAGAAAAGGCAGAAACATCGGCAACCAATTCTTGGAACATTTGATCGTCTCTGCTTAATCTTTGCCCCAAAAAAAGGTTTACCACTGGCGAATATGAAGATCACAATAGTCAGTTCAGACTTGTTTTCTTTTCGGAGAATCACATTTACACGTGTTCAATAGAGAAAAGTATATGAGCAAACAATATAGGTTAGTTTCAGACCAAAACAACAAAAAAGCTTATTTTGTCGTCATTAAATATTTGGTTATTGTCTGAGTTAAACTGAATAGCCGTTTGAAGGCAAAAACTATACGCATCGTCGCGCTTTTCAAACCATATTGAGACAATTAAGATCTCACTTGGTATTTATTCTGGTTAGCTTGTTTTTTGGTTATATTGGTTATTTTTTGTTGATTTGCAGTTTACTTTTTCTCCCTGAGTTGATTTAGAATTTGCACGTCAACTTGCTGCAGTCGAGTTTGGTAATGTGTTTTCATCTCCCGAATGATTTCTAAACCAGAACAAAACATCTTCAACTCTTAAATTATAATTCTTAACCACATTGAAACTCTTTTATGAAATTTTAGTGACTGCCTGCTTGAAATAAACCTGCGAAACTAAGACATGATTTGTATGGGATCTACTTAACAATCTCTCCCTTTCAAGAAAGGGGGGACGCGATTCTAAGTAGATGAAATAAGCCGAATTTTTGACCATGCAGCACATTATAAATTCTCAATAGAACGCTAAAGAGCTAATTTACTGAGTTATTTAAGGGGTAGAAATTCTATAGTAGATACCATAGGGGAGAACGGGAGACATTGTTAAGTAGGTCATTAGCCTGAATTGATTAACTGGTGCATCATATTTTGAACAATTCGTAATGCAAGGAGGTTTTTTACAAAATCTTTCAAACTCTCAATACAAAGCTTAAACTGATTTCCCAAGTTAAATGATCTAATAACTGTTAATTTTCTCGAGACAGAGAAAATTCTACCTAAGCAATTTTGAAAATGCAAGGTAAATTTTAGAGCTAGAATGATGGACACTTAATCTGATTCTGTTAAATAAATTGTTGAAAAATAACCACGGTAATTAATAATACTACTAACGCTTTATTACCCGTTTTCCCATTGTGGCGAGGTTGGCCATTTGGAAAGTGCGACAGCAATGGTTAATATGAAACGCTTGACGAGCTCTAGCATTCAATTGAGATCATTTTTAATAGCATTCAAGCTATTTAATTAAAGATAGTACGTTTTTCCATGACATTCGATCAGGGCAGTCTGTGAGTTTGGAGCTTCAAGTATTCAGGTTTCATTTAACGCTATCGATGCAGCGTTTTGTAAGGTCTTCCTGCTGATTTTTGTCCTGGGATGAAACACGGTCTGTTGATTTTAGTCCATGGTCATTTTCTCTTCAAGGAACATGGCCAGATTATCGTAGCCGTGACCGCATTAGTAGCTTGTGCAGATCAAAAAAACCTGCAATTTCAATTACTGCTTCGTTGGTAAATCTTTCTTTTCAAAAGACTCAGAGCTTTTAAAACCGATGCATGTTTTTCAAAGCGTTCTTAAGAGAGCTGGAAAGCGCCTTTGTCTGAGCCTTAATTTTCGAGCAGTACATCAGAACTGACCAGAGACAAGCTTCGTAGCAATGATACCTTTAACCCCACTCAATATCTTTATTCAGCACCAGAGGCGCAATTTGCCCTCTTTTTGTCCAGAAAGCTGCTATTGTGACTGAAGATGCAGCGTTTTGCGTCACTTTCAACCGAAATCATGCCACCCAGATAGCAGAACTATTTGACAGTATCTAGGGTTTCAGATTGATAAATATGTTGGGTCACATTCTAATTTGTAATCAGAAAAACGGCATCGGTAGTTGCTCTAATTCTCATAAAACTAAATTTTATGTCTCATATTTTTATCGATTGTCTGAGACGTTTATTCAGCACTTTTTTGAAATTTTTTAATGCATTCGCGATTAATCAGATTCCTCTGTAGGATCCACATTCTAAAGAATCGCCTTTTGCTTTGTGAAGGTAATAGTTTTATTTTTGATCCCATCGTTCCAGATTTCCTTAAGGACTCAAAAAATCCAGCAAGTCGACATTCTCTGGCAAAACTTACCATGTCCAAAGTTAGCCCTGTTGGTTCTGGTTTTTTTATTTTCTCGGAAGGCCAGTGCTATTTACTGGATAGTATAATTCTACAATAGGCCAGCCATTTGAAAAATATCTTCCGATTAGTCTCATTTACAAAACTTGAGAAGTAACTTTTCCACTGCGAGAGAACATCTTGATCACGTGTCAGGAGTTTATCTTCACATTCATTGAACGTTGTTTCAACCACAACCTTTGCACCAATTTTCTTGATGTTGACATCATTTCTGGCTTGATGTATTTTCAGCTTCGGCAACTAGCTTTTCGACAACTGTGTTCTGTTTTCGATATATCAGACTTTCTTCTTCATTTACGGACCTCGGCCACTTTTTGAACAAAATTTTTTTCTTTTTAACTCCTTAGCTTGTTTTTTTTGTTCAATCACCCTGTTTTTTTTTGTCGCTGGTTTTTCGATTGTTTCACCACGTACGTTCATCGCTTCTTCTAGAAGTTCGCCTGTAAAAGTTATAAAAATTATTTTTATCCGAATCCTCTCTATCACCTTATATGCGTACGCTTATACAATAGCACACACAGTATGCCCTAATTCATATCTTAGGCGCATAACTCGTTCATCAGTATAACTTAAACATTTAGTCACAATTTCGAAAATGAGATTCTTGTAGACAACCCACCGATATCTTTCTTCTTTCTAGAGTTTTGCGTAACTCAGGCAATTTCCTTTTAATGTGCAGACGTTCCAGGAGCATAGTAGGAACTACTTTTTTTCTCGGGTAGAATCCTTCGTCTTATACATATTAGTATAAGTCAAATTGTTGATTTAAAGCTAGAAGTGTTGATTTGAAGCTTCCTCAGTTCGCATGTACTTGATTATTCTTTAGCTTTTCTCATTGCTTCTTAGAACTACACATGTTTTTCTCCTTCATTTAAATTCCACGATTTAAATTTCTAACTGGTTATGAGCAATGGCCGTAATTGGGAACTTCAAGAGAAAAATTACAGAAAACAAGTCTGTTGGTTACCACATTTTTCGCCGCTGAGAGCTTTCAAACTTTTAAAACAGCTTCTTTGCGACGATCGGGTTAGAATAAAACCAATCTGGGTGAAACTTTCTCCACTCTAAAGATTACAATACTTATCATCGCAGCGTTTTTGAAAAAAAGTTCTTAGTACGGCTAGATTTTGTGACTGGCAGAAACTGATAAGTCTCTGACCTTCTGAGGTCTGAGTCCCAAAACAGGAAGTCCAACATTGCAGTCCAATTCTCGGTGCCACTCTCCACTATGTTCATTCAGTTCGCCAATCAGTAAAGTACATTCTTGATTAGGTAAAGATACCATAGTATCTTCTAGCGTGTTACAAAAATAATTTTTCTCCGAATCCTCTCTATTATCTTATATGCGTACGCACATACAATAGCACACACAGTATGCCCTAATACATATCTTAGGCGCATAACTCGTTCATCAGTAAATTTTAAATATTTTGGTCACCATTACGAAAATGAGATTCTTGTCGATAGCCCACCGATATCTTTCTTCTTTCTAGAGTTTTGCGTAACACAGACAATTTCCTTATAATGTGCTAACGTTCCACGAGCATAGTAGGAACCACTTTTTTTCTAGGGTTGGTTCTTGCGTCTTATACATAATAGTATGAGTCAAAGTAGTAGTTGAAACCGTGAGATTATTAAGAGGTACTAATTCGTTCTCGGCGTGGTTGTTTTTTTAACAAAACTTTGACAAAACTTTTTTAAACCATCGTAAGACTATTAATGTCCTGATAATGTCCTCCATAAAACTATTAATGACCTCAATTTCAAAACATACTTCAACTGCGACCATTTTTTGTAAACTTATCTTGGTTTTTACATTGCCAATTTGGGATAATCACAGCACAATAGTCATTCTTTTAATGCGCCATCATTTTAAAATGAATTCAGGCAAAGTATTCCAGTCGGCCTTCTTGATACAATACAAGATACGAAATTAATACTTTTTTCCTTAACATAGTGTGTCGGGAAATATATATATTTTAAAAACAGCAGTTAAACTTTTTTCTCAAGAACATCATCATTTATTAATCAAAAACTAATTCAATAAAAAGAACAAAAAGGCTCAAATATCAGAACAAATCCGTGAACGTTCTGAGTGCCCCTTAATTGGTATCGAATAGTTGTTGGTAAAGAAAATACTAAGAACCAAAAGTTTTGAACAATATCAAATACCAAAAATAAGTACGCAATTATTATCATGAGGATTATCTCAGCATATAAAACAGAATCGACAGCTACAAAAACTGATTTTAATTATCCTAAAACTTTTAAACTCGTAGTCAACGAATGGGGATGTTTTGGAAAGCAGTTTCTAGATTGTTTTATTTGATCAAAAGATACGCAGATAACGCAATTGTATCATAATGACCCTCTTAATTTAAATCAGCCACAATTTTAGAAGATGAATGTCTCCTACAACGTAATGAACAAAAGTTGTTAAATCAGACTAACGGGAAGTCCAACTCCCCCGCAGTAACTCTGGTCTAAGCAGTAAAAACATTCAGACTGTTTTTTTTCGGCAGCCAGAAAACTTTTTGAGATACCTTTTCCGACGAAATACCATTTCTGAAATACCTTAATATGATACCACTATCGATCCCCGTGACATCGAGTGAAAAAAAATGCGCAGGCCACAGTTTCTTCAGATTATTAAATTAACTTAGATATCAGTCGTAAAAAATGTAAACTTGGACAAAATTTTTAGTTCTTCTGTGCTTCTTAAACTTTTACAGAAGTAAAATCCTAAGTTTGATCTGATTTTCTTTCAACAATGAACACAGTTGTTTCTGCAATTTTTCTCAATTTTATCCCGACGAAAAGCCTTGGCTTTTTAAAAAATATATATATAATCAGAATTGAAAACGATAAAAACTGGTAATAGACATCGGAATTCGAGCTCCAGTGAACAATCACTCCCCTTAACCAAAACAGGAGGACAGCGTTGTCGTTCACTACGTTAGATTAGGCAAAAATTTGTTCACCATAGTCCGAGATTCGAACCTTTTACTTTAAAAATAAATATATTTTAGTTTCTAGTGTAAATTCTCACCCTCTTCGATCTTCTTGCGCTGGGTGATCTCCCAGTCGATCCTCTCCCTCTCCGTCCTCTCACTCTCCTCTTTCCTCCTCCTCGCATCCTCCTCCTCCCGCTCCCGCTTCTCCCTCTCCGCCTCCAGCTCTATCTGTTCACGCCTTTTCCTAGACTCCTCCTCCGCCTCCTGTCTGGCCTGGAAACAAAAGACAGCAACAGTAGTCAAAATAGTAAGCTATAAGTAAAAACAAGTAACGAATTAAACGAAAAACCGAAAGAGTCGAGCCGCTGAAAAATAACGAACTTAATGAGCACCAAAAACGGCAGCAAATCAGACTATATTGCATTTACTAATGTGTTGTCCTTTTTTTACGATAAGACACTCCTTACTTGCAAAATTAACGAAGGGCTTAATGAACTTTTAAAACAAAAATAGTGCCCAGCAATGACCTTAAAAATGTCATCATTTCATTTTTGTCTAACTGGGCGAGAAAATGGTTTAAATTTGGCTGCTAATTCCTTCAAAGTTTTTCCTAAAAATTTTTTTTGAGGCAACATTAAGTATTAAAAGTATTTTTGAGGCAAAAATGAGTGAAAGTTAATTGTTAACCAGTTATAATTAAAGTTATAATTAAAGTTAACCAGTCATCTCATATGCACGTCCGAAAGACTGAAAAATACCAGGGTGACCACTTTAATTCGGACAAAAAACAGACCGAATCGAATGAAAAAAAAACTGACCAAAAACAGACTAAAAAACAGACCAAAATCATCAATCTGCAAGTTATGAAAAACAATGACTGCAATCAACTTTAAATTGAACTTCAAAATTAAAATTAATTACACAAATTATTAAACATAGGCGCTACGCGCAATACACCGAAGGCATAGAAACTGAAGCAAAAACCAAACAACTTGAACAACTAATAATTGAAGAATAACAGTTCTAGAACAAAAAATCGTACTAATACATGTATACACCAAAATTTTGCTATATCGAGAAAGAGCCTGAAATAACAGTTCTAGAACTAAAAATCGTACTAACACATGTATAGGTTAAATTTTTGATATATCAACGAAGATCATAAAATAACACTTCTAGAACTAAAAATCGTACTAACACATGTATACACCAAAATTTTACTATATTGACAAAGGGCCTGAAATAACAGTTGGTGAGCTAAAAATCGTACGAACACATGTATACACCAAAATTTTGCTATATTGGCAAAGATCATGAAATAACAGTTCGAGAGCTAAAAATCGTACTAACACATGTATACGTCAAATTTTTGCTATATTGACAAAGATCATGGAATAACAGTTCTAGAGCTAAAAATCGTACTAAGACATGTATACACCAAAATTTTGCTATATTGACAAAGATCATGGAATAACAGTTCGAGAACTAAAAAAGGACCCATAATATAAATAAATGAAAATAAATAAATTAAATAAATACACACGCAGAAATAATAAAAGCAAAACTAAATGAAAGAAAGAATAATTAAATAAATAAACAAAACACGTGATAAAAATAAACAAAAATAAATATGTAGATACATAAATTATAAATAAATATAAGCAAACTAAACATAATTAAATAAATAGAAGAACAGATAATTAAATAAATAAAGATGAACAAATAAAGAAACAAACATACGCAATCACGTGACATAGCGCGATATAGTCCAGCCCACATGATAATTGATAACTGTGGACGTTATTTGTCGACACTTGACAACAGACAACATTATAAAAAAAAACCCGTTACACGATACCATAACACCTTGACTAAAGTCTTCGGTGTAATTACACGGGCAGAAACAGAGTCATTACATTCCTGCAAGCGGCTTTCTTTTTCTGCACAGCTGCCAAAGCTTCTTCTGCAGCCTTCAGCTCGGCTGACACTGCACGTAGTTCTTCATTCGGCGTTTTCCGCTTGTATACTCCTATCTCGTTTCTTAGTCAAAGGCACCAAAGACGATATACGCAGAAAAACAGACTTCGCTAAAAAAACAGACCGAAAACAGACTGAAACAGATCAGTCTATTTAAACAGACTAAGTGGTCACCCTGCCTTCAACACCTCTGAGAACAAGAAAGGGTGTCAAAATAAAGAAAGAAAGAATGATGATGAAGAATTCCAACATTTCAAGACATTTGTTTCCCAAATTTGCCCAACTTGAAATATCAGTGTTCTTGCTATAACTTCAGGTTAAAAACTTGGTGGTCATGTCTCAGCGACAAAACAACAATTCCACGGCAGGTCTGGCACCCAATATGAAAAATTCAAGGAATTTTATCTTGTAGCAAACAGGTATTAAGTTCAAAATTCCCACGGGCAAATGCTCAAAACTCTCTTCCACTCGAAGTTAGAAATTTTGCTCGATGTAGAACGTCCAAAATATGCATCTTGCAAACTATGCAGAAGAGCTAAATACTTGGTTCTATGGAAGCCGAATAGTAAAATTGGTTAAAACAATTAGGTTAAAAAATGCTCGCATTGGCTACAAAACTTTTGCTCGCATTGGCTATTAATGTTCCTAAAATACATCACAAATGTCATCTTAACGGCTATTTTTGGTTGCGGCTCCATGCGTTTCATGGAGGGGGGGGGGGGAGGCGTTACCTGTTCCATCTGCTGTTTGAACTCCCGCTCCCTGTCCCCCCTCTCCCTCTGTTCCTGTTCCAGTTTCAGTCTCTCCTGGTCCATGTGTTCTTGAGTGGCCCCATAGGACTGCAACTGACTTCTTAAATGCTTCACCTCTTGCTGTAACAACACACTCTATAGTTAATGCCCAATTGTCAGCAAAATCCTTTTTGGTCGACAAGTTTTACCGAAGTTAATTATTTTAAAACTGCTCACTTCGACGTTGGTTTCAATCTATTTCTTACATCCATGCTTAAAAATCTAAACTAAAAATCTTTAAAAAAAACAAATTAAGCTAAACTGCTATAACTTTGGACTGATAACAAACTCGACCATACAGACTTAACTTAGCATAACAACCTCATTTTTGAACAGTCTTTCTGAAAAACTAAGTTTTTTTTGTGCGTAAGATTCTAGATTAGATCATTTTCTCTTTTAATTAAGGCTGAATGTTCAAACTTGTTACAACCCTATATGTCAGTATTGCAATGCGTTCGAAATTAAATTTGTTATTAACTACAGAAGGTACCTGCAGTAGAAGGTTTTCGTCAGCCAGTTTCTGCTGTGCAATGTCTGGCTCTGTCATGGTCTGTTTGTTCACATGAAGGGCCTTGGGGGGAGTGTTCAATAGTCTAGAAGGTGGCTTGGTCAATCTCTGAGCATAAATGTAGTGGATCGAAAGCTCCTTGTCTTTTTCCTGGAAAATAAAACGGTAACTGAAACGTCTGCAAAACCGAGCAATTCTTCGTTATTAAATAGTAACATGACTGCTCGTATCAGGGCGAAGCCCTGAATGTTCCGACTGCCTTTTAAGGTTTTATGGAGCAGTAATAACATTAAAAAATTAAATGTAATAAAACAAAACAAAAATTTTTTGTATTTGAAATTTTTTATGAAAATCATCCCCCACACGCCATTTAAAGTACAAAAAGATAGATTTAGCTCCTTGTAACAAATCAATTATGGCAAATAAGCTTCTTTCAACCAATTTGGAACACCTTTAAGACGGATTAACTCTCCGCTTACGCGTTAATAGCGCGAAATATATCGCGCGTTAATTGTCCCAAATTGGCCAAAATGGCAATCTTTAAACCCCCATAACTTTACGAAAAATGATCACAGGTGAAATATGTTTTCAAATTTGAGCTCAGGACAACAATACCTTTTGAATGATATAAAAAATTCCGTCAAAAATGGCTAGTTAAAAAGTCGAAATTTGTCTGAAGAAAAAAAAACCCACCCCGAGCACAAATATTCCGTTACTTTCGTATCGAAAGTCGGAACAATAATGTCGTCTTAATAATTAGGAACCTCAAATGAAAGCAAGGGGCAGAAGGATTTATGACGGAGATAGTGTTAAGCCCATTTCAGGCAGATTGAAATCAGCAATTTGCGAATCATATTAAGGCTCTTGCTTTAACATTCAGAATCCAGTAGCAAAATAGTTTTATATATTTATTCTGAGGCTTATTTACATTTTTACATCAATTACGACCAATTTACAGAAATCTCTTTTTTGAAAAGTAAGCATATTTTATTAAATTTGAGCGCTGAAATTGCTTTGATGAATTATAATAATAACCAAAACAAAATAAGACTGCTCGTATCAGGGCGAAGCCCTAAATGTTCCGACTGCCTTTTAAGGCTTATGGAGCAGTAATAACATTAAAAAACTAAATGTATAAAAAAAGGAAAAATTTTTTTTTTTCAAAAATTTGAAATTTATGAAAATCATTCCCCCACACGCCATATAAAGTACAAAAGGATAGATTTCGCTACTTGTAACAAATCAATTATGGCAAATAAGCTTCGTTAAACGCATTTGAAACGATTTCTAAGACGGATTAACTCTCCGCTTACGCGTTAATAGCGCAAAATATATCGCGGGTTAATTGTCCTAAATTGGCCAAAATGGCAATCTTTAAACCCCCATAACTTTACGAAAAATGATCACAGGTAAAATATCTTTTCAAACTTCAGCTCAGGACAACAATACTTTTCGAATGATATTTAAAAAAATCCGTCAAAAATGGCTAGTTAAAAAGTCGAAATTTGTCTGAAGAAAAAAAAACCCACCCCGAGCACAAATATTCCGTTACTTTCGTATCGAAAGTCGGAACAAAAAACTGAAAAAAAGATAGTTCTTTCTTAAAAAATGAAAATAAAAAGATATGAGTTTAGTCGAGATAGGATGAGCTCACTTGTAGCTTCTGGTCTAGGTCCTGAATGGCCTTCTCCATGTCTTCCTTCTCCATCTGGAGTGCCCGGATCCTCTGGTTGAGTCTGCTGGACTCGGACTTGTGGTTCTTCTGCTGCAACTCTATCAGCCGCTCATTCTCCTAAACAGTTGAAAAACAGTGCGAATTCTTTAAATAACCAGACTGCTCGTATCAGGGCGAAGCCCTGAATTATCGACTGCGTTTCGTTTTAATTTCTATGGAGTAGTTTAAAATAAAACAAGACTGCTCGTATCAGGGCGAAGCCCTGAATGTTCTGACTGCCTTTTAGGGTTTATGGAGCAGTAAAAACATTAAAAAATAAAATGAAATAAAAAATGAAATTTTTTTTTCAAAATTTTGAATTTTTTATATCAAAATCATCCCCCCACACGCCATATAAAGTACAAAAGGATAAATTTCGCTCCTTGTAACAAATCAATTATGGCAAGTAAGCTTCATTCAACCAATTTGGAACGATTTCTAAGACGGATTAAATCTCCGCTCACGCATTAAAAGCGCGGAATATATCGCGCGTTAATTGTCCCAAGCTGGCCAAAATAGCAAGCTTTAAAATCCACAACTTCACAAAAAAAAGATCACAGGTGAAATTTTTTCAAATTTAAGCTCAAGACAACAATACTTTTTGATTGACATTTTTTTAAAAAATCCGTCAAAAATGGCTAGTTATAAAGTCAAAATTTGGCTGAAGAAAAACAACCACCTCGAGCACAAATATTCCGTTACTTTCGTTACGAAAGTCGGAACAACAAGACTGCGCGTATCAAGGCAAAGCCTTGAATGTTCCAACTGCCCATTAATTGGTCTCGAATTGTTTTTGGTATAAGACGTATTGACAAACTGCAAATTTTAGGCAGATCATAATGCAAAAAAATTGAGTCGTTTATAGAATTAGTAAGACCAATTGGCTTGCCTCAATTTAATTTGGAACAATTATGAGTGCAAATAATTCGCCACGCATAAATAATTTGTGCACTGAAACAAAATATCAAAGTATTATTTCAGCCAGCAATGCCGCACTTTAGTATAGAGCATGCATACTCGCTTGGCAATCCCAAGATTCTCGGATCGACGCACATATGCAGTTTACTTTTCTAAAATCGGTCTGAATAAAAAAAACTCCCCGGGCATATATATTCCTCACTTTCTTCGAAAATCGGGACAATAATAGATAAAATTTTCAAAATACACTAGGTAAAAAATACAGCGATATATTTTGCATATAGCAAAATATTAAACAGACTAAAGATCATGCCCCAATCTAAATTGACACGATTTCCCTTATAAGGAATAAATCTCCGCTTACGCGTTAATAGCACAAATATATCGCGCGTTAATTGTCCCAAACTGGCATTCATTAAACCACCCTAACTTTACGAAAAATGTTCACAGGTAAATCATATTTTTAAAGTTGGGCTCAGTACCTTTCGAATGGTATTAAAAATTCTGTCAAAAAATGCTAGTTAAAAAATAGAAATATTTCTGTAGAAAAAAAAACCATATTCTTTAAGACGAATATAAAATCTTTTTTGGGAAAACGGCAAAACGACAAGTAGCTCTCCCTGTAAGAAGGTATATTCCATATACAGCATATAGCATGCATTTTGCACATAAGCAAAAGCTAATCAAATTCTAAGACCTCACCGGGCAAATTCTTACGGAAAAACAACTTTTGCTGAATGATTTGGTTATAGCGTTTGATTAGGTGTATTTTTTGCCCTTTCTGATTTCTTCATTTATATTTTACATTCTGTTTTTTAAAGGAATTAGAAAATGTTACTGTAATTTTTATTTTGCATTTGAAAGTTTATTGATTGCAAGGGCGTTCTTTTAGTGGGCATTTTTTTGCGGAAAAAAACGTTCGATAGTTATGAAGTAAAGCTTTTTACCCTAGAAAAACTGTCAAACAGTGTCAATTGGGCAAAAACAGTGTCAATAATGACTAATCCAAGTAATCAAATTTATTTTGAGCCTTTTTTGTAAAGTATGCGATTCTCCAATAATAACGAATCTAATCTAATCTTTGAAAATGTTTATTTTGTCAGATATTATAATTTTTAAAATACTCCAAACATAATTTTTTGCGTAATAATTACATAACTATTACATGATGGTTATATAAAAACTCACTTCGTTCTTCTTCTCGGCCTCCTCCAGTTTGGATTCTGCTTCATCTAGCATCTTCATGTCCAGCTGTTTCTTGTTGAGGTCTTTGTCGTTGATAACTCTCTTCAAGTCTCTGTTCTCGTCCCGCATCCGAATCAACTCCTCTGACATCTTCTTGTTCCTACAGAAACAACAAAACAACAGGGAAAGGTCAACAAAAGGTCAAATACAGAAAAATAACAAATAGGAAACAAAGGCGTAAATAAACAGGAAAAGGTTAAATAAAAGTAAATCTCAAATGAACCGCAAGCGGCTCAAATGGATGAGCCTGAATACAACTAACAAAAATATATGAAAATCCACTTCAGAATTACATTTTGCACTCAGAGAAGCCAGAGGGCATAGGGACACCAAACACAAAATTTCCTAACCAGGACAAAAAAAATATCCGCCCAGGCATATGAATATGAGCAATATCTTGCAAATAAATTTTGGTTCATTTAAACTATCTGCGCCACCAACACTCCCCCCTCCACCCCAGATGGCAAATACTTCAAGAATCTAAAATTCCGCACACGCTTAACCATTGATTTAACTATTTATAGGATGGTTATTCATTACTAGATCCCATGTGGAGGAAAAAGTTAAAAAGAAATCCCGCTTTTCTAACAATTGGTAAGAGAAAGGAACCGGGTTCGAACCCATGTCTATTCTATTCACCTCCGTTCTAAATCATCCTTATTTTTCTGCTCATCTTCCACATTGCGACGGAGACGACGAATATCGGCCGAATGCTCACGTAGCATAAAGGGCACATTCTTCTGGTCTTTTTCTATCCTCTGCAGACTCTTCTCACTCAATCTCACTTGCTTCCTGAGGTCTTTGTTTTCTTCCAGCAGGTCTTCCATTCGCTTCGTCGTTTCTCCCAGCTAGAAATAATAAAGATATATAAATACTATTTTACACTAAGCAATCACTTTTGTACAGAGTATGCATCTTTTCAAGCAAATAGAAACAGCAAACTCAAAAGTACACAACAGTTTATTTAGCCATTGCACAAAAAAAATTAAAAATCGGAATCATTTTGAATAAAAAGTTTTTGTTTTCGATAATCAGAAACATGAAGCATAACTGACAAAATACAAAACCAGAAATAGAGTAATTATTCCGCGTTTTACTGTAAATTAGACGAATATAAAAATCTTGAGAACAGTTTTTTCGACACACAGAAATCTGTCGTAAAAACTTTTCAGAATTCAAATCACGACTGGAGACGCTCTAATATGATACCACACTCGACCAGCTATACGCTTCCTGGGAGTGGTTAGGAGGTCAAAACACTGCAGACATAGGAAAAAAACAGTCTTAAGGGTCAAGAGAAATCTAACCATGAATGCATGGTCTATGCGGCGAAACTCCAGTTTATTGATCAAATCACGGAGTAAATACATGCATAAAACTAAAGGCGACAGCTCCAAACATTTATTCTAAATAGTAATTGTACTTTTATGTTTAAAGAAGCCTAGCAAGACATAGAAGTTTTTAGTTTGCAAAGAAAAGTTTTCCGCGCATTAATTATCCTCAATTGGCAGTTTTTAAACCAGCATAACTTAACGAAGAAAAACAGGGAGGCGAGATCTTCAATGAGGTATATAAACTAATGTCATTCACTTTTAGCTAATCAATATCTTTCAGATGCATCAAAAATTTTAAGATAAGAATTCAAAATTTATCTCGAGAAAAATAACAGCGAGCACAAAAAATCAGCTACTGTATTCGAAAGACGAAACAAGACATTATAACTGCCTGCTTACCAAACTAAGTAAATTTACTTCATCCAAAAAAAACGTTGCAAGCCTTAAAAAAAAGGAACACGACATGACGCGGATGACAAATTAAACAAAAAGGCGAAGCTGAGCTTCGCACCACTTGCGATTCAACAATATATAATTAAAACAGCATGACGCTGAAGAAGTAGCTAAGAAGACTTCGAGCGAAAGAAAATTGAAAAGGAACTAGAAAAACAAAAAGTTTTTTTTTTCATAATTAAAATTATTTAAGTATTTCAAGACAACCTTATGGGGTTGATTTTGAGCATTGAGAAAAATTGAGCCAGAGTCTTATTGGTCTTCAAAAAAAGACTAAAAGTTCGTACGAACCAAAATTTTAGGTAGAAAAGCCGACAAACAAAATTAATATCAACAGCCAATAAGCCGAAAATCAACCAAAATGTACGGCTTATATATTATCTACGAGTGCTTTATATGTAGTTAATGCAAGACCCAATTCGGAAACTAAACCGACTTGTATCAATTTGTCTGAAAATTCTAACAATTTGTCTGGAATAAAAATCATTCAAAAAAAAAACAACATGCCAAATAAAAAACTGAGGTTAAAGTTTCATCGGAACAAAAATTATGAAGCGGTAACAACCAAATAATGCTAATTGCTGGAATAATATTTGCATGAATAATTAATCTGTGCTAATCGACAATAAAAACTTTTTTGATGAAAAATTTTTTAAAATTTTCTTTGTGAAATTAGTATTAAAATTTTTCGAAAAACGCAAAAAACATTTCCACAAAAAATCAAATCAATTACTTCTACTAATTGACCTCAAAAATATTGGAAGGAAAGTAAATCTCTGAAAAAGTTTCCGGTAACTACGCTGAAAAAAAAATAAAAAGGCGGACGATTGCCCCAAAAAAGCAGAACATTTCTAGTTTGAAAACAAAAATTAAGTTCCGGGTGGATTCGAATGTTTTACCTCTACGCCAGACCCGTTGTTCAATTGATTTGAATTTATTATAATAAACGAACTAATCTAGAGTTAATTTTTCGAAAAACAACTTCCGCTGTTTAAGAATGAAAATGCAAAATTCAATTTACAACCTGAACAAAAATTACTTCAAGAAAAATTGGGAAAAACAAATAAGTGTGAATCAGTATATCGAATAAAAAACCCTTAATCTGCTTTTCTTTAAAATTTCTTTATAGAACGTCTCCAAATTCAATTTTTTATCCTTTTTGAGAGTGTGAAATTAAACATGAACTGTTGGGTTCGATTGAGAATCTTTCAACTGACAAGTAACTGTTGTCCAATAAATTTTTGGAATTTAGCTGCTTTCTGTTTTGGAAACTATTTGGAGGCCGTTCAATGCACAATTTTTAAACAACTCAATGTCATCGCGAATTATTTAAAAAAAACTTATCCATCCGTATTTTGATTTCATACGTTTATCAAAGTAAAATTAACTGATGAGCTAATACAAATGAGCTTCAAATTTTTAAACTTAAAATTGTTTAATACAATTATTTATTTTGACCAAAAGTGCAATTCGATTGCTTTACTGATGCTCTCATATCAGGGTTTACATTAAGTTTGCAATGTAAGGGTTTACAAAATACCAGTGGTGGTTCACTGTACAACTTGTTGATATCACGTTTCCTTAAATCACCACAATATTAATTTTCATAAATCTCCACAACAACCAATTAACCACCAGATGTTTTGAAAATTTGAGCAGAAAAAGTTCAAATGCATTAGGCTTTATTCCGATGATTACCCGGGGCTGTGAAAGATTTTAGCAATGGTGTGTTCAAATTCAGATCTAGGATTTTGTCGAGGTAGAGTGCATGTCTCTAAAAAGACCTTATTTCGGCAGGCGAACTTTCTGAAAAAAAACAAACAGGTCAAAAACGACACTTTTACGCACTTTTGAGAAGACTTTTGACACAAAATTGCGTTTTTACGGCGCGCGCTCTACCCTCAAAAAAGATATATATTGGCGTCGAAGGCGCCTTTAAACTTTTGTTGGGACTCTCAAGTTAAAAAAGATGACTAAGGACCAATTAAGGCAGGGGTTGAATCCCTGAGGAGAGGGGCGTCCGCCTTTAAACTTCTTGTTTGGGACTGCCAGTTAAAAAAAGATGTCTAAGTACCAATTAAGGCAGGGGGACTGGTAAGCTGGGTTTTTATGCAGCTTGCCACCCCTTTTCAGAGTCAAATCCTGGTGTTTCAGACCCCTCAGTAAAGGTCTGAAAGACTACTCTGGTGCAACTGATTGCTTTGCACTAGGCTGAGAATTTGCACAGTAACCGGCTCTTCTCGTTTAAGATGATATAGTCACAAAGATTTATGTCTATTTCATGACCTCAAAAGTTAGATTCAACATCACAAAATGTTGGGGCCAGAGTTTACGGTAAAATTGTTCGGTAATTCAGGATAATCAGATTAACGAATTTTTCATTATATACAAAACGCATTATATTGGTGAGAAGAATTTCCTACTTTATTCTGCAGGTTCTTTCGCTTCGTAATTTGCTCGTGACACCACTGCTGGATGGCCTCATCTTTGAATTGGGACGGTAGAATGCTTAGCTGGGAGTTTTTTCTTTTCTTGCCTGAAATAAAAAGTTTCAACTACTCAAAATATTTTTTTTTATGCAAAAAGGTCGGCCACAAACAATTTATTTCACATCACCTGAACAAAAAGGAAACATTTCTATCACCTGTTATTGAAATTTATGTGAACGCGCAAAAAAACACCATAAGAAGTAGGTTATGATTAGGGTTGTGCAAAATTTTTTACTAGTAAGTAAGTTACTAGTAAATGTACCAGTAGCTTACTAGTAAGTAAAATAAGGCTTATTACTAGTAAGTTGAACCAAAAAGAAAATTTTGAAAGAAATGAGGCTCAATTATCAATCGATAGAGCAGATAAACGTGTTTTCATATACTGCAACGCTGCTTTACGTGATAATACTGATCATAGTGATTATTTAGCGTATTTTGAGTTTGTGTAAAACGAAAAGTCCTCAAAATTGGTAATTTCAAGCAGACCCTGACATTGTGAAACTTACTGCTAAGTAAAAGTAACTTATTAGTAAAAAAAAAGTGGTAACTTACAAGTAACTTAACTAAATAAATAAATGAGTCTTAATTGAAATCAGTAAAGTACAACTGCTGATTAACAAATACATTTACAAATTGTAGTTTCTCATGGAAAATCAATTAGAATCCGAAATTTCATTCCGGTCAAATGGTTCGTGGCAATATCAGTGATTTGTATGCCAAGTTATAGAACCGTACTAAAAGCGCTTATATTCCGAGACCTCTCAGAGATTTCCCAATAAACATGATTGGCAAACACATTTACAAATTGTAGTTTCTCAAGAACCTGTCAGGGAAATGCCGCATATATTTTCTTTCATCAAATAAATGCCGACTGGGTTTCGCGCTCTCAATTTTGCTTCGCTATACTCTGATCGAGATGGAATTATACTTGAAAGAATATGATTGTCATCTCTCGATATAATTCGGTAAAGTTTTTCCTCCTCTTTCCTTACTAAGTCGTTGATTGAGACAAACCCTTGAATAACGCTTGCATCAACAGCCCTCCTCTGGACTCGGTCTACCTTGTCGAGCAAATATGGGGTGCGCCCCCCCCCCATACTTGAATACCATACGATAGGATGGGCATAACAAGCTGATTGTAGAGAAGATTGAGTTCAGTTTTGGTGTATCCACGGCTTTTCAGTTTAATCAGCAGAAATAGCTGTGATGAGGCTTTTCTGGTTGCCTTTGTTATGTGAGGTTCAAAAGAGAGTTTATCGGTGAACGTGATGCCTAAAATTTTAAGTTTGTCGGTGATCTCAATGTCATGAACAGGTTGAATAGTAATTGAGTGAGATAATTTGATCTGAACTTCTTTGGATTTCTCGTTGTTCAAGATAAGATTATTGGATTCAAACCATTCCATGATGTGACCGGTGGCTTGATTCGCCGAAACAACTCCATGTTTACCACCGATGCAGGGGGTGTTGTCATGCGCAAACTTTGCAGATGTCGCCAGGGTTTGAGTAACTTGACAGTCGTCATATGAAAAATTGAAACACGGGGGACCTATCACAGTCCCCTGCGGTACACCACTATTGGTACTGCTCGTTGATTATCTGGGGTTGTCATAAACAACAAACTGTTTCCGGTGCATCAAAAAAGAACGAATCAAGTTTACAATATAGGGATTCACACTCGGGACAACTTTAGATAATTGTGAGATTATGAGATGGTGTGGCACTCTGTCAAAGGCTTTGCTAAGATCCAAAGAAAAGATTCGGATATAAGCGCATCCCTGTTTCTCGAGAGACTTGCAGTCGTCCATTAATTTGATGAGCGCACAAATAGTCAAAGATTTGTTCCTGAAACCAAATTGGTTCTTATTCAGCCACAAATTGTATGAATTGGAAACAAATTGATCGTATACGAGTCTTGATCGTAAAAATCCGAGCAAGTATCGGGTTAACAGATATGGGCCGAAGCATGTTGCATTGAGTGATAACTTTCGACTTCGTAATGGGTACTACTTTAGATAAATTGAACACATTAGGAAATATTTGATATCGAATACAAAGGTTATAGAGATGATGTAACGGTTCAGCCAGATTGTGTGCATTTTCTCTGATAAACCAATGTGGGAGATCGTCATGCCCAGCCGCAGTGATCTTGACCCGCTTTAGATAAATATAAACTTGATGTAGCTCTAGTTGAGGCAACTCTGATGAAGTACAATCTAGGAAAACATGATCTTGATAGTTGGTAACAGTGGATATACTGCAGAAGTACTTATTCATTTCTTCTGCTGAGAAAGGAATGCGTAATACTTCTTTCTGCTTCCAACCAGACAAGGTGTTGACTTTTTTCCACCACTTAGCTGACCCTTTAGCTTTTTTGTCCGAGGCAATATTGCTAACAAGCAGGGCACTGATTTGCGAGGATACGAGATCGGCATCACGATGTTTGTGTCTTCTCATCAGTTGCTGTGTTTTCTTCAATAGGAGTTTCACTAGTGGGCTCATGTAGAGTGGGTCTTTATTGGAAAGCTTAACGGTTTTGAGTTGGCAATATAAATTGTATAGATCAAACAGAGTATCGATCATATAGTCCGAGGCAATCTGAGGGTCTTTGATCGAAAAAAGGGGACTGAAATCAAATTCATCCAAAGCGAGGTTCAATTGGCATCTTTTGTGATGTCGTTGATCACGGAAGACACCTTACGCCGTACTGTAGGTATGGGAACTCTAGGTTTGACAACAAGTGCTAAGTGGTCTGTCTTTATTGTAGTCTTCATAGAGAAGCATTGCTTCACTGGTGCCTTCTGCAATACCATAACGTAATCAAGCTGCGGTCGCTTATGGGTGACACCCGTGAAAACTGAGTGTATCCCAAGAGAAGATTCTATTGCGCCAGTGTCGAAGTCGTTGAAATCGCCACCAATAATGAACGCTGCGTGTGGGTACTGTCTAAGAAATTCGTCGAACGTTTTTGTGAGATAGTCTAAATAGTTTTCCTTTCTATTGATCAATGGAGTGGAGGATAATATACAACAAAGAGGATATGCGGGGAGATATGTCGACGAGGAGCCACAACACTTCAAACAAGTTGCAGTTGTTATGTGTGAGTTTTTTAACATTGAATGTAGATCGAATGTAGGCACAAACCTCACCTCCAGTTGACTTGTTTGAGTTTTCGGGGTTGCGGTCATGACGAAGTAGATTATAATCGGGAATATATATATAGGAGTCTTCGATTTCGCTTTTCAGCCATGTTTCTGTTAGACAAGAAACGTCGTTATTATGATGTGCCAGGTCTAAGGAGAGGGAGATGGTTGCTTCAGTCTTTTTTATTGACCGTGCATTCAGGAACATGCGTTTCAAACTGTTTACTTTTAGTTGGTGAACTAGTCATTCAACACTTACTAGTAAACGAATTTTACTTATTAGTAACTGCACAACCCTAGTCATGGTGCACCTTTAAATTAATGATTTTAAATTCAGCCCCTAGGCAAAGCGGAGCTGCGCATCACTGGCGTTTGAAACGAATGCCTATGGTTAAAAAAAATACAAAATAAACTATTAGCTTTGTTTCGTAAAATTGAGCTTGAAACTAAAATTCAATATGAGCAGCCATTCATCAAAGACTGTATTCCCAAATTTTTCACAAAGTCTTCAAAGAAAAACCATTATTGGTGAAGCAAGATTAAAATGAGCTTTTTTGTCCAAGCCATCAAAAATGGGGAGAAATTTTAAATTCGGGTGCAATCTTTTTTCCACGCAACCAACAGAAAGCAACCAACCTCTGTTTTTGAGCAACTGAGATTTAATTTGCAATTGCCGCGAGTTAGTTTTGTTAGTAATAGGTGTGATAGGCGATTGTACACTCGAGCAGATGTTAGTAGTAGTAGCGGACTTTAATCTATCATGTAAAACAGAACCTCTTCCTGCTTTTCTAGCATCATTGTCGGAATTGTATGAGTCTTCATCGAAGGATTCATCAGAGTACACATAATCACCCTTGGCAGCTGTATTTTTTTGAGCCGGCATAACTGTTGTTCAATACATCACTCTAACACTTAAATTGATTTTCACTGCTGAATAAAAACATGCTTTGCATAAACGAAATAAGAAATCATGAAAATTTGAGATCGAGTAAAAATTAGCTGTTCCTTAAAATTTTTTCTAAATTTTGTAATAATCAGAAGGTCAAAAATTATCTTGGTAACCGAAGTTACTTCACTTGTCCCTCCTCATATAACCCAGTCACAAAGGCTTTGGATTTCTAAAAATCTAAAGCTATAAAAAAAATTTTAAAAATTTTGATTGAAAAAATTCATATGAACAGTTATTCTCTAACAAAATATAGTTACCGAGATCAAATTTTTGGAATTAAAAAACATGTTCTTAAAATAAAAGAAGTAAAAGAAGTAAAAAAATATTAAATCAGCCACAAAACCCAAGACAAATTTGTTAAATTTCAATTCAAGGATAAAACTTAAGTTGGAGAGGGGAAATTCGAGAAAAGCAATGTCACGAAGGTAAAGCTCAAAAATGCCCCAGCAGAAATATCAAAATCAAATGGTCGAAAAATGGACCATCTAAAACTTAGGAAGGGCCAAAACATATAAAAAAACAAACGAAGGAGTGAGTTAAACTAAACCAGTAACCGAGAATCTTATTAAGCTGAGAGAGTAAAGTGAACGTGACTTGTCTCAATAATCGTGATTTCCACAACTATCCGTTCTCTTCGTTTCAAGGAAAACGCTTCCTGATTCACACGAAAGAAATTCGCACGAATCAGTCACACGCATTTTTGTTCACAGCAACTCCCACCCTAGCAGTAGCGTCCCAGAGCTCTCGCTGTTAAACCAAAATTTTTACTATGAGCGCTAAAATACACTCAATTTGAGTAACAAGCGAGGCCAAAAAACGTCATTTTTTTAATTCAAAATGATCCAAAAAGTAGTCGAAAAGCTTTGTTGCCAGTTTTCTGCAAAAAAAAAAAAACAACTGCGGCGCAGAATCTTATGAGAATATTTAACGAGTTTTGACATAGGGCAAAAAAAATCGACGTTTCCAAACAAAACTTTAATAAATATACAGCACCGATCTGCCAGCTTTCTAAAGTTTGAATAAGGCTCGAATTCTCATTTTCTGGAAACATGAGAAATTTTTAAACGTCGTTCTATTAATATGTTTGTCCATTTCTGAGAAACGGCACATAATAAATTTTTGAAATATTCCTAGCTAGTTTTCGATGGAAGTTCCTATTACTTTGTAACTGTTAGGAAAATCATGCACGCCTAATTTCTCCCTTAAAGCGTTTTTTAGCATCACTCAGTTTCCAGTGCGCAACCTAGGATTATACTTTTTTTCCTTTAAAATTTTGTCATGATTTTACACAAGACTTGATCATTCGAATCATCGTAAAAAACAATTACTTAGCTGCATGAGTATTTGTGTAAAAAAATATTGTAACAACCAAATTGAACCATAAAATCCATGTAAGAACAGAGCTATTTCCAACGAACGTAACAGTGAACAAGATTAAGCTTGAAGAATAAGGCTTAGTGTTTTCGAAGAGAACATTATCGGATGAACAGTTTCGAGACTCGCAAATCTCAATGCAACACGAAGTTCTGGTTGACTCAAATCATGTAAGTAACCAAAAATCTTTTTCAAAGCAGCGTTGATGGGCAATCTGTCACGAGAGGAAGCTTTAAAAAGTTCAGGTAATTTAACTTTTTCCACCATTCGTAAAAAGATCTGGGCACCAGTGAGAACGTGTAAAAGATGTACAGAACTTGCGCTTCTGAAATACTCAAGCAATTTCCAATTAATATGAGAAAAAACTTCGAAATCATCTATAAAAAATCGAGAAAAAAAACTTCCATTTTTTAGATGTTGTCGCTCCCCAGAATCACAACAGTACTGCTAATGTTGGGCAAAGTTGTGCCCCCAATGGATTGTTTAATAAAAACCCAAAAAGAACCAGAAAGATATGGTTCAAGAAATTTTTGATAAAAAGTAAACTTCAAATAATTTCGCAACTATGAGCATCGGCAGGATTTTTACTTAGATTTTAGTTTCATAATCAACAGGTAAATCAAATACATCATATTAATCGAAAACAACTCATCGAGTTAGTAAATTAATTGCTAACACAAGAAACTGGTTGTAAATTATTAAGAGCTCGTCTAGTTAAATTCTGAACTGTTCCTGTTCACTTCTTGTTCAACCTGTTACTGGGTATCCTGTTCGGCAAACTGTTTTTTGTTTTTTCTTTGACTTGTGTTTCAAATAAATTTTGTAGTACTGGATACAGAGTATCCTGGTACGCTTGAAATATCTACTTTCTTCTTCTGAGCAGTTTTTTTGTCAGTTAACATTACTTTTACCGAATACCGGGTAACCTGATTTCTTGCTCAGGTCTAACATATCCTGGGTAGTTTATATCAGAAGGAGCAATTTTTATTTCTTATCATCCATACTTCCCATGACACAAAAATTTGCAATTTGATTTTCCATAACTTCGCTGATTTCGAGTATGCACCACGAATAACTGCAACAACTTACTTCAGCTTTGCCATGTTTGTTGATGCAGAAATGTCCCGCCAATTGTTAATCTGTAATATGTTTTTTGAAGTTTGTAGCGAGGGACAACTGAAAATTAGGTGTTCGAATGTTTCGCAGTACAAATTACAAAAAAAATTCGTACATTCTCTCAAGAAAAAAAAAAACAGCGATCTTTAAAAACAGCGTATGCGATTTTATAAAGAAAGTATTTTTCCCGGACATCAAGCATTGAGTGTTTCCAAGCTTTGCCTGTAAAATTACTTAATTCTTCTTCTGAACAGAGATAACGGTTTGCAGCGAAAAACAAGCGGAAATTTGCAGCTCGATGAAAATTTCAGTTTTGTAAGCAGAAATAAGAAACATCTCGCGATTTTGCCTGCAGCGTTATAATTGAACGGCTGTTTGTACCATTTGAAAATATTGCAAAATCACTCGAATTTTTTTCAACTGAAATGTTCGTATTTCTCAACAAATTTTCGATTTCTTTCAGGGAATAGTTTTTGTTGGTAACAATATATCGAAAGCAAAGAAATCGATAATTTCAAGACTGAAAAGTTGGAGTGAAGGCATGGTAAACCTACTCCACATTCTAACTTCTTTCTTATATCGAGTCTGTTTGATTTTTTCAATTCAGCTTTCAATGAACCTTGGCAGTTACTAACGGTTTTCAAGTTAACTTTAGTATGACGAGCCATATGAAAAAATTTAGGGATAACATAAACTGACAGTGTTAATGAATTTGTTCTCAAAAATTTACTAAGTGAAATTAATCCACTTTGTTTTTGAATTTGAGAACTCAACATTTGTTCAATATTTTCATTTTTTGCACCTGTAAAACAAGAAACGAAGTATTTTCGTTTCCTTGACTGTTTTATAGGGTGATAAATCAGGTAAAGAAATTAATTTACTTCTACTTATGTTCATCACCAGTTGAGTTTGTTTGCAACACAATAACCAGAAACCTTCAATTGCTTCTTTAGATTCAATTGCTTGAAGAAGGGGTTCGATGAAAATTGTGAAAAAAAATGCGGAAAAAGGGCAACCTTGTCTCTTACCGCGATGAATTTTGAAGCCGATAGATAAGAGACCATTTACCTCAATTACTGCTTTTTCGTCTTATTAAAAAGGTTTTATTAGCTCTAACGGAAAATTTATCAAGGTTCAACTCTTTCAAAATTTTGATGAGAAGTGGTCTGTCAACTCAAATTCTTTAGAAAAGTTTAATTCTACTGCATATGAACCTCGGTTAGCCAATCGTTCTGGAGAAATAGCTTATTTCAACATTCGTTTTTCTGTGTGTTTTTGTCGTTTAGACAAATACGCGTGGTGATGAACTCTTACAATTTTGAAAAGATCTTTTTTGCAGATTCTTTTACAGATTACATGGCCACACATTTACGCGTCGGTTTTCATGAGACTAAACAGGTGAAAATCTTGTACTGCTTCGGCATTTTCAGATTTCGGGAGCAATTTGATTATTGCTTAAAAAAATTGTTTGAGAGTTTTCCGCCTTGAGCAAAATGAGGGAATACTTTAGCGAAAATTGAGCAAAATTCATCCATGAAAGTCTTGTATAGCCGGGATGTTAGGCCGTCTGGTCCAGAAGAGCTTTTAAAATTCAGTTTGTTTATAGCCAAGTGAATTTCATCATCTGTAAAATGATTGTATTCATCTTTCACATTTTTCTCTAGTTTGTTTGATTTCTAGTATTTTGAAAAAGTCATCACTAGTTTTTCGGAGTCTGATGTAAAATTATTTGAAAATATTTTTAAAAATGGTTAAGAATACTCTCATCCGTATGATAAACGTTCTGATCCACATGAACTCGCTTGATTGAATTAATTGTGTTCTTTGAAGTCCATTGACTGCAAAGTTTGGGCACACGCTCAAAAGTATAGCTGAGAGTTTTCTGATTTTTTCGAAAATTTGAAAAACCTTTTTCCTTTGAGACATTTTGAAAGTCTTCCTGCAGCAAATGATAATTTCCAAATAAACTCGGATATGGACCTTTTCTGCTGTGAATGCAATCTCTGAGAAAAAAAATTCCTGAACATTTAAATTATTTAGAGATTATGGATAAATTATAGAGTTCTTTCTGATCTAAACGTTTTTTGTTCTATAGAATAAATTTCAAAAAGTCTTGAAAATTATACTTAAAGTTTTCGTAATTAATTGTTGATTTATTTCAAAAAAGTTTTTTTTTGGATCTTTACGAATTAAGCTAGCATTGTATTTTAAAAACTTTTCATATAAATTCCAGTAACTAGGGCCGCGTTGATACATGTTTGATGGCTTAACAAAAACGTTTGAGAGAAAATGGTCAGAGATTAATATTTTAGTCATAACTTACTTCTAAATTCAAAAAAACATAATTTAAGCGCGCAAAAAAATTAAGTTGTTCGTCATAGTGTGTATAATTGCAAAAACATTCTTGAGTGCGAAATCAACACGGCCAAAACAATAAATAATTTGTTCTTTGAGTTGGGTAAATCGTTTCATATGTGCATCATTTAACTTAATAATTGAAGAACTGTGAATATTGTCATAACTGAGTGCTTTAAAATCACGCGCATGATAGTTTTTGATTAATAGGGAAAAATTTGATGCTAAATTTTGGAACTCAAAGTTGCTTGTAATAAGTTTGAGTTCGCATAAAAGCTGATAACAAACCAATCAAGTTTGACAAATTTTAACATTTGAAAACCTGTACTTGAAGCAATTGTTTTTGCAGGACTCAAATTGATGAGCATAACATTAGGAAATCACCCAAATTATTTAGGCCCGGTTTGAATTCAAATGAAACCCTATTTTTATCCAGTAAACTCAGATGTATAATTGTAAGTTTTGATAATTTTGCTTCCTGAATGCACAAAATGACACCGGACGACTTTTTTTAATACTTGACTTTTTTTATTAAGTGACCGCAATTTAGCTAGATTTCCTTTGCTGAAAATGATAATCAAAAAAAATATCTGGTTTTTGACACACAGAAAAATTGCTAAAACTTCTCTCCAACCAGTCTTCTCCAGAAGTTTTAGATTTCATTTTAGGCCCTTTCTTCGGTGTCAAAAATGACCAAGAGGTTAGTGAAATTTCACGCTCTTTTTTTGTAAGCTTTCTTCCGTCAGATGAGAATTTTCGTTTGTTAGTTTCGATATTTAAACTGTCTTTTTTTCCTTGGCAGAGTAAGAATGAAAATCTACGATCTGATTGTTGAGAACTTCATCCTTTTGTTTTTCTATGCTGCACTGTTTGTTTTTGATTCAATAAGCAAATTTTGGATGGTGGTATTTCGACATTCTTTCCTTTGACATTATCGTTGCCGATACAAGACTTATCGCTTGTTGTTTCGTTATCGTTTTTCTCGTCGCTGGTTTTAGTGGAGCTTGGTTTTCGTGGAGACTGATTATTGGTTTGTTGATTTCCTATGTTGCACCAATCATCGTATTGACCTACTGCTTGGGCGTCGAGAGATCTCTCATTTTTGACATTTAAGTAGTGAAGGTATTTGAAACGAGATTTCCATACTTTCCCATATTTTGAAGCCATTCATTCTCGATTTATAAGAACAGTCCGTCAGCTTTTTCTCTTCTTCTTCTTTTTGTATTTTTACTTTTAAAATGGCTCTTCCTGTATCAACATACTAAACCGGTTTGGTTACAATACAGGTCTCACGTTGGATAATAAGGCTATGAATTATGTCTTCCGGTATTTGGAGAAATATTTTTGCCTCAATATCGTTGCATACATAAGGCAAATTCAAAAAATTGATGTTGGCTATTTTGGGGTAACGGTTTTTGGGTCTATGAGAGCTTGGAATTCCTTCGCTTTTGAAGCTAGTTATAAAAATGTTCTGCTTCGGGGGGAGCAATGATTGTCAGTGTACGCAGTTTGCAGTCATCTTTTTTCACAGTTATTGTTTTTTGTGATTTTCATCTTCTGTTACAATGTTGTGGGAAAATAATTCAGTTTCTCGGAAATACCACATCGATATGCCTGCATCAGGTGCTTGGCTGACTTTCGATTATATGGATTTGTTTTGTTTCTTCCGTCGACTTTTTGTTGTTAGCGCATTTCTGAATTTTGTCTCTTTTTCAATCAGCTCTTCGTGTTGCTGAGATTCCGTCAGTTGTTGTTGAATCATGTCTTAGTTTTACTCGTGGGGGGCAACAAAAGCTTTTACCCGGATAAACTTGAAAAAAAAAGATTTTTTCTCTTTCAAAATGCAGAAATCAGAAGGCAAAAACATCAAGTTTAGTGCACGTGCGTTTTTCTAAATGACGATAAAAAGCAAATTACAAATATTAATGACAATACTTCACATACATTTTGGTTTTAAGCCAACATTTAAAAAAAAGCCAATCACAGTTGACTTTTAAAATAACTATTTAGAATAAAATACTTTTAAAAGATTAACTGGAAAATTCTGAGTCATAATTTCAATTTAGAAATGTACGTTTTATATAAAACGTCAAAAATGTTTTGCAAAGAAGTTTTCATTGTTAACTCCCTGCTCCTAAACTCATAGCGGTGTTCAAGCCCGGTTTCTCTTTCATTATATGTTAACAGTTTTGTTTATTTGTTCGACATATCCATAATTTCCCAACTAACATCCAAGATATTTTCCTCAAAGCTGCATTGCTGAAGGCGGAGGCCTACCGGTGAGTCTGCCTTCTTATGTTCCTCAATTCCTGTTTGATTTATTAAACAGGTTTTATGAAAACGATTTTTTTTCTCCAGATGAGATCTGGTTTTTTTTATTTTTTTTTTTATTTTTTTTTTTTTGAGACGCTTTTTCGAAAAATTCGCTTTCCCAAAAAACTACCCGTCAGATTCTCATAAAAGTGGTACCAATGGATTTAGTAGCGTTTCACCTACCTGCCTGCATGAAATTTAGGGCAATTTTTACCCTACCCCACCCCCCTACGGTCTTAGAAAAGCTTCACAACTCGGTACTTTTTCACTTTTTGCCCATTTTTTCGGAAATTTTCGATTTCCTCAAAAACTACCCGTCCAGATTTGGGATTAAGGGTTTAATCGATAGACCAGATTGTAGGAAACTCCCCTGCCCAAGCGGCTGGTCCCTAATTTGCTTAGGGGAAGAGCTATAGACTTAGGAAAAGTCACTTTTTTGATTTTTTTGCCTATTTTTTCGGAAATTATCGATTTCCTCAAAAACTACCCATCCAGATTTGGAATTAAGGGTTTAATCGATAAACCAGGTTGTAGGAAACTCCCCCGCACAAGCGGATGGTCCTTAACTTGCCTAGGGGAAGAGCTATAGACTTAGGAAAAGTCACTTTTTTTGACTTTTTTGGCCTTTTTTCAAATCTTTCCGATTTCCTCAAAAACTACCCGTCCAGATTTGGGATTAAGGGCTTAATCGATAGACCAGGTTGTAGGAAACTCCCCTGCCCAAGCGGCTGGTCCTCAATTTGTCTAGGGGAAGAGCTAAACACTTAGGAATAGTCAATTTTTTGGTGTTTAGGCCATTTTTTCAAATTTTTTCGATTTCTTCAAAAACTACCCATCCAGATTTGGGATTAAGGGTTTAATCGATAGACCAGGTTGTAGGAAACTCCCCCGCCCGCACAAGCGGCTGGTCCTCTTAACTTGCCTAGGGGAAGAGCTATAGACTTAGGAAAAACCACTTTTTTTGACTTTTTTGGCTTTTTTTCAAATCTTTTCGATTTCTTCAAAAACTACCCATCCAGATTTGGGATTAAGGGTTTAATCGATAGACCAGGTTGTAGGAAACTCCCCTGCCTAAGCGGCTGGTCCTTAATTTGTCTCGGGGAAGAGCTGTACACTTAGGAAAAGTTTTTTTAAAAGTTTTTTGGCATTGGAACAAAGATTCAATATACTTATTGTGTGTATTTTTTAGACAATGGAATCCGCTATGCTTACGTTTTCTCGCTTTTGCTTGGTGCTATTGGCTTTGTGTTGAGATTTTTTGTATGATTCGAAGAAGTCCAACGAAAAATTGCACGAGTTACGCTAGTTCTCTTTAATCAGGTCGGTTTGTTCCAGAACGTTTTTGTGATGTCAGTTATAGTCAACATATTATAGTCATATTTGCAATGCTTGGACAAAATTTAATTAATTCGAAAATTAAAGAGTCGTTAGAAAAATGAAAAATAATCAAACAGGTCTCTCCAGTTTTTAGCTGGGCCCCTAGTTCTAGTGGTCAAATGTCGAACAGTTTGTCCGACATAGTTGGAAGTGCTTCCACTACATGGCAGTTTTTAAACCACTCGTGACTTGAGGTCATTAGAAAATGCTTACTTCAGCGATGGGAAACAGAATTTTAGTTTTCTAGTGGTAAAAAGCACTTGAACGTTGGTTACATATGATTCTAACCAAGGGAAGTAAGAAGATTAAATGCGTTCTAAGATAAATCTGGTTCAGTGACTGAAAATCATCCTGTGTAAAAGTCTAAGCTTAAAACTATCGATCCAGCATTTCAGACTCACTATAGGACTTCGATTAGGCTCAAAGTTTAAGAACAGCATAAATGCGTGTGCGGAAAAAACGTTACCGAAACTAGTTCGCATGGTCTTTCTTGCCTCGAAACGACGGGGAGATGCTCTAGTCTTAACGCCCAGAAGCGACCAGACGGTTTGGCGCTCGTTGCTAGGGCTATTTATACTCAGTTTTTGAGGGATGTAACGGTGGTAGACTCTAAAGACTCCAGTAGGATTTATGCGGGCTCGGTTTGGTACCATGCTATGGCTGCCGCTGAAGTGAAAGACCGCAAAAAAGACCAGTATGAAAACTTAGTAGATGATGGATGTCTTTTTCAATTGCTAGCTTTTGAGATTCAGTACGCGGCTGGCAACAGAACGGAAATTTTTTTCAGATCGCTTTGAATGAATCTCAGCATATGTACTGAACCCACGGCAAGCAGCTTTCTAAAACGGAGAATTTCCCTGGCCAAACACATTGCGAAGGCCACTAGCATACTCTGCATAAAACAACTTCCGACCAAACAACTTCCGACAAAACAATTTCCGACGAAACTTTTTATTTGTAATACACTATAATTACACACAATCACACAAACACACACACACATACACACACATACACACACACACACACACATATATATATATATATATATATATATATATACATTCAGATTATATATATATATATATAATCAGCAGAAATACAAAATTCAATATCAGAAACTAGTAACACTGAGAATCCTCCGCAGTTTGACATGGTTCTTTCTGATCAAGAACCATGTCTTTCTAATGCCGCCCCAAGAAATATAAGGAAATTTGTGATTGTTTGGAGTCGGAAAAACTTCCCAAAGATCTCAAAAAGGGTATTTTCCTGGCTCACAGTTTGTTTGATAAATAATATTCAGCTCAGTTGCTCCATTCAACAAAAATTACATAAACACATCTCTTCAATCAGATCGTAGATTTCCATGATTACACTAGCTTTTCAAAAATGAACCAAAATTAATAATGAGAAAAAGAAAGACTATTAATCCTACAATTTTTATAAAAATCTCGATAAAAATTTTCGCATTCGTTCTCAAGCTTTCTAGAAAAATAAAGAAAAAACCCAAACGAAGATCTGTGAGTTGTAAGAAGATGACAAATTGACAATTTTATAGAAAAAAAAACAGAAAAGAATAGATTTTCCCTGATCAAAAGTGCTTTATTTAGCAAATCCTGCGGCAATAACTTCATATCAAAAAAAGCACCACTTCACAAAAAAGCACTTTTTTCTCATGATTCAAGAAACAACACCTTAATCAATAGCTTACACCGCTCCTGGTCTGATAATTTTAGAATAAAATACTTTTAAAAGATTAACTGGAAAATTCTGAGTCATAATTTCAATTTAGAAATGTACGTTTTATATAAAACGTCAAAAATGTTTTGCAAAGAAGTTTTCATTGTTAACTCCCTGCTCCTAAACTCATAGCGGTGTTCAAGCCCGGTTTCTCTTTCATTATATGTTAACAGTTTTGTTTATTTGTTCGACATATCCATAATTTCCCAACTAACATCCAAGATATTTTCCTCAAAGCTGCATTGCTGAAGGCGGAGGCCTACCGGTGAGTCTGCCTTCTTATGTTCCTCAATTCCTGTTTGATTTATTAAACAGGTTTTATGAAAACGATTTTTTTTCTCCAGATGAGATCTGGTTTTTTTTATTTTTTTTTTTTTTTTTTTTTTTTGAGACGCTTTTTCGAAAAATTCGCTTTCCCAAAAAAACTACCCGTCAGATTCTCATAAAAGTGGTACCAATGGATTTAGTAGCGTTTCACCTACCTGCCTGCATGAAATTTAGGGCAATTTTTACCCTACCCCACCCCCCTACGGTCTTAGAAAAGCTTCACAACTCGGTACTTTTTCACTTTTTGCCCATTTTTTCGGAAATTTTCGATTTCCTCAAAAACTACCCGTCCAGATTTGGGATTAAGGGTTTAATCGATAGACCAGATTGTAGGAAACTCCCCTGCCCAAGCGGCTGGTCCCTAATTTGCTTAGGGGAAGAGCTATAGACTTAGGAAAAGTCACTTTTTTGATTTTTTTGCCTATTTTTTCGGAAATTATCGATTTCCTCAAAAACTACCCATCCAGATTTGGAATTAAGGGTTTAATCGATAAACCAGGTTGTAGGAAACTCCCCTGACTAAGCGGCTGGTCCTTAATTTGTCTCGGGGAAGAGCTGTAGACTTAGGAAAAGTCACTTTTTTTGACTTTTTTGGCCTTTTTTCAAATCTTTCCGATTTCCTCAAAAACTACCCGTCCAGATTTGGGATTAAGGGCTTAATCGATAGACCAGGTTGTAGGAAACTCCCCTGCCCAAGCGGCTGGTCCTCAATTTGTCTAGGGGAAGAGCTAAACACTTAGGAATAGTCAATTTTTTGGTGTTTAGGCCATTTTTTCAAATTTTTTCGATTTCTTCAAAAACTACCCATCCAGATTTGGGATTAAGGGTTTAATCGATAGACCAGGTTGTAGGAAACTCCCCCGCCGGCACAAGCGGCTGGTCCTCTTAACTTGCCTAGGGGAAGAGCTATAGACTTAGGAAAAACCACTTTTTTGACTTTTTTGGCTTTTTTTCAAATCTTTTCGATTTCTTCAAAAACTACCCATCCAGATTTGGGATTAAGGGTTTAATCGATAGACCAGGTTGTAGGAAACTCCCCTGCCTAAGCGGCTGGTCCTTAATTTGTCTCGGGGAAGAGCTGTACACTTAGGAAAAGTTTTTTTAAAAGTTTTTTGGCATTGGAACAAAGATTCAATATACTTATTGTGTGTATTTTTTAGACAATGGAATCCGCTATGCTTACGTTTTCTCGCTTTTGCTTGGTGCTATTGGCTTTGTGTTGAGATTTTTTGTATGATTCGAAGAAGTCCAACGAAAAATTGCACGAGTTACGCTAGTTCTCTTTAATCAGGTCGGTTTGTTCCAGAACGTTTTTGTGATGTCAGTTATAGTCAACATATTATAGTCATATTTGCAATGCTTGGACAAAATTTAATTAATTCGAAAATTAAAGAGTCGTTAGAAAAATGAAAAATAATCAAACAGGTCTCTCCAGTTTTTAGCTGGGCCCCTAGTTCTAGTGGTCAAATGTCGAACAGTTTGTCCGACATAGTTGGAAGTGCTTCCACTACATGGCAGTTTTTAAACCACTCGTGACTTGAGGTCATTAGAAAATGCTTACTTCAGCGATGGGAAACAGAATTTTAGTTTTCTAGTGGTAAAAAGCACTTGAACGTTGGTTACATATGATTCTAACCAAGGGAAGTAAGAAGATTAAATGCGTTCTAAGATAAATCTGGTTCAGTGACTGAAAATCATCCTGTGTAAAAGTCTAAGCTTAAAACTATCGATCCAGCATTTCAGACTCACTATAGGACTTCGATTAGGCTCAAAGTTTAAGAACAGCATAAATGCGTGTGCGGAAAAAACGTTACCGAAACTAGTTCGCATGGTCTTTCTTGCCTCGAAACGACGGGGAGATGCTCTAGTCTTAACGCCCAGAAGCGACCAGACGGTTTGGCGCTCGTTGCTAGGGCTATTTATACTCAGTTTTTGAGGGATGTAACGGTGGTAGACTCTAAAGACTCCAGTAGGATTTATGCGGGCTCGGTTTGGTACCATGCTATGGCTGCCGCTGAAGTGAAAGACCGCAAAAAAGACCAGTATGAAAACTTAGTAGATGATGGATGTCTTTTTCAATTGCTAGCTTTTGAGATTCAGTACGCGGCTGGCAACAGAACGGAAATTTTTTTCAGATCGCTTTGAATGAATCTCAGCATATGTACTGAACCCACGGCAAGCAGCTTTCTAAAACGGAGAATTTCCCTGGCCACTAGCATACTCTGCATAAAACAACTTCCGACCAAACAACTTCCGACAAAACAATTTCCGACGAAACTTTTTATTTGTAATACACTATAATTACACACAATCACACAAACACACACACACATACACACACATACACACACACACACACACACATATATATATATATATATATATATATATATATATATATATATACATTCAGATTATATATATATATATAATCAGCAGAAATACAAAATTCAATATCAGAAACTAGTAACACTGAGAATCCTCCGCAGTTTGACATGGTTCTTTCTGATCAAGAACCATGTCTTTCTAATGCCGCCCCAAGAAATATAAGGAAATTTGTGATTGTTTGGAGTCGGAAAAACTTCCCAACGATCTCAAAAAGGGTATTTTCCTGGCTCACAGTTTGTTTGATAAATAATATTCAGCTCAGTTGCTCCATTCAACAAAAATTACATAAACACATCTCTTCAATCAGATCGTAGATTTCCATGATTACACTAGCTTTTCAAAAATGAACCAAAATTAATAATGAGAAAAAGAAAGACTATTAATCCTACAATTTTTATAAAAATCTCGATAAAAATTTTCGCATTCGTTCTCAAGCTTTCTAGAAAAATAAAGAAAAAACCCAAACGAAGATCTGTGAGTTGTAAGAAGATGACAAATTGACAATTTTATAGAAAAAAAAAACAGAAAAGAATAGATTTTCCCTGATCAAAAGTGCTTTATTTAGCAAATCCTGCGGCAATAACTTCATATCAAAAAAAGCACCACTTCACAAAAAAGCACTTTTTTCTCATGATTCAAGAAACAACACCTTAATCAATAGCTTACACCGCTCCTGGTCTGATAATTTTAGTTTTATTTTGATTTTGATCCGTCTGAAAATAATGCCAGTGGACTATTGACTGTTTGTTCAGCTAATCTTGGTTACAAATAACAACTTGCAACTTCGAGCAAGTTTTGATTGGATCAGTTCAATTAAACTGATTATACATTTCTCACTTTTTTTAAACTCAAAAGCCTATGCTGTAATTTTAAAAACTTTGGAACTAATCTTCAAAATTTACCTAGTGGATCAAATGTGTTTTTTACTGTAATCTGTTTTTGTATTTTTTGAATGTTTTGTTTTGATTTTTTGAAACAAATTAGCTTATTTTTAAGGATTCGGACTTTGTTATCCAATTAAATTTTGTTGCAGGTCTTAGAAGAGCCCAATTTTGAATGAAAACAGGACCTTGCTACTAGAAAAAAAACGAAATAATTTAAGATGATAACGTGTGTCTTATCAAAAAAAGTTCAAACTTTCGTGTTCACTGACTCTACTGAGGCTTACGACAGTTTCTAGTGTATTTTTTGCTGAAAAAGATTACAGACATTAAGAAAAAAGCTGAAAGTCACAAAAACTCGATGTTGAAATAACATGAAAAAAGGTTACGTATTTCAATTAAATCAAAATACAGTTCGAACGCTGACAAATGTTTTTAGTGTAAGCGTAATTGCAGAATATAGAAAACCTTTAAATCTTTGTTAAAAATTCGTAACACAAAAACAGTTCTTCAGTACACTTTTGAAATAATGTAAATGTTTTTGAACCAAAGGCTCTATAATACACTTCTAATTTATCAAATCAAAGGATGGTATAGTTTCACAAAATACAATAAGTTTACACGTCAATTCAAAATTTTTCACACTTATTTATTCAAACGCACTAGTTTTTGGTGTGGGTGACGTGTTTCCTTCTTTTTTTAAAATTAAAAGAAAAAAGTGGGAGAAAAAACACTACCGACTATTCAAGGAGTTAGATAATTCAAAAGCGATAAAAAAGTAAATGAATCTAGCTGAAACGGGAAAACTGTCGATGATTATAGTAGTTTTTCAATTTAAGTTTTACATTTCAAGATTTCCATTTTTTAACAGAGCACAAAAATATTAAATTTTTCAAAGCGTAGATCTATCGAAGTTCAAAAATGTTGATCAAGCCAAAGTTCTTGGTGTCTTATTTTGTGCTTTTCATCAAGGAGACAATGGGCTAAATTAAGTATTTGTGCAAATAAAAAAAGAAACGCCTTATTTCCCCAACATTTTGCGTGCAAAAGCTCTCATACACTCAGCTTAAATTCTCTCCAAAATTTGAAACTACTGCGTGACTCAAAAATATGGATTCAAAATCTCTTAATTCAAATCAGGAACTTAAAATTAATCAGTTGTATTGCAAAAATAGTGAAAGACTTGATTTTTGACAAAAATTGTTATATCACGCAGATTTAATGGGCGCGTTTATTTTCACGATGATACGGTACAAATTGATAAGATTATATGATAAGATTCCACTGGAGAGATTCTATGAATTCAACAGACCTAAGCATTCAATTATCCCTCGAATTGCAAGTTAAATTAAGAAGAGCTAGTTTTATTGCTAGTTTGAGTTTTGTAAAAAAATGTTTTGGTAGCCAAAAAAAACAAATGAAAATCTGGTCACTTCAAACTACACAGATGCGAGAAGTTTTTTTCTATTATTGAATACAGAGTTATGCAGAAATTATACTTTTGTACGAGTCTACAGCTCGTCAAAACCAATGGGCTACGAGGCCTGGGATCAAATTAATTTTACTAAAAACATTATTTTCAACAGTTTTTTGACGTGCTGAAAGAAAAATTTTGCACATAATAAAATTAAAAATTTTTTTGCACAAGGCACGCAGATTCCAAACGAAAGTTTCAAGTACGGTCATTTGTATTTTCTCAGAATTATCTCAGGAAACATTTGGACTCTTACTTTTTGATTGCCCTGCTTTGCTCGTTTCAATGACTAATCTGAATGTACTTTCCTGAATTTTTTTTCTCTTGTCGAAAACGAACTAGTTTCAAATACCTGGTCGATGTGTTTTAGAATGAAAACAGTAAACCAATATAAATTGGATGCGGCAACTAAGGATTGATTTTGGGACCACAAAAAACACATAAAAACGCAAAAAAATTGAACAAAAGATCAACGCAGGTCAAATATGCTGATGTCGTATATTGATAGGTATATCCGTACGTACGTTTTCGCACCCCTTGAGTCGAAATAAAAATCTGGGTTAACGAAAAGGGATGCTAAGCTAAAAAGCAACCATGACGATTTGGTAGACACGGAAGCAAAACTTTGAAACGCGCTAGCTGCAATTAAGGCAGCAGAAGAAACAAAACAGATCAAAAGTTATCAAAATTGTCTCACCCTTCCCAAAATAAATTATAGAACTATCCAAAAATCTAGCAAAGTCAACTCAAATTGTGTTTCTACTATACTCAAACAATTCCGCACAACCAATCAACAGTAGTTGCCAATAACGAAAAGAATAACTGTGACAAAAGATGTTTACACACTGCGTACACTGACAATTTTTGCTCACCTCGAAGCAGATCAATTTAGAACGAAAGGCAAAAAAGAAGGAACTTTTTTAGTTAGCAGGATAGTTATTCCAATGTAATGCTTTCCAAAATCTCTTAGACTCAAAAACTTTTACCTGCGGTTAGCCCAAATCAAACTATATTTATATCGCTTTTTGTGTGCAACATTATCGAGGCAAAAATAATACTACATTTTCGACGGTAAGACAAAAATCATAGCACTATAACTCAACGCGAGACCTGTATCTTAAAAAGCTAATATGTTTGGACAGGCAGAAAAAAAAGTTAATATGTTTTGACAGGCAGAGAGTTTTGACAGGCAACGAATTTGGCAGGGAAGGCTTCAAACTGTAGGAAGCTGTAAAAACATCGTTCCACATACTTCATTACACGAAAGCAAAAAATTCAAAAAATTTAGACGCCAAGAAAAAAGTCATCACGATGTCCAGTAAAAAGTGCAACAAAAAAAACAGCAAATAAGTAATCGGTTTGCAAAAAAACTAGGCGTCAATGACTGTTGCGGAGTTATAACACCAGAAACAAGAAAAACAACGAGCAGTTACAACTAAAAAGGCTTGTCTCGATAACAAAATGTTTGAAGAAATGAAGGTCTGAACATTGACATCTGAAGTTTTGGTGGATTAAACAATATCAAACACTTCAACGGCTTCAAGCGGCAAAAAAAAATGATTTTTCAAAAATCAGCCTGTAGATTTGTTTCAATCTAACTCTGCCAATGAAAAAAAAAGCAATTAATTAGTCAAAATGAAAAAGTAAATTGTCTTCTGACAACAGATTGCTTACAAACAAAGAGCCTGTAGTTTGACAAACCTCTTGTCATTTTTAAAATAAAACGAAAAGGCTTAAACTGAATTGAACACTTAGTGAAACAACCTGAAGTTTTGTCCGTAAAAAGTTTAAGCACAAAAAAGTCAGCAAAATTATTTCATAGCAAAAGTTGTCAAACATTGAAAAAAGTGTCCAATTTCATTTTGTGCATTCAAGAAACAAAATTATCAAAAGTAACAAACGTACATCTAAATTTTTTGGATAAATACAATCTTTCATTGGTTCTTATATCAGGCTCGAAAGTTTTTGGTGGTTTTTTGCTTTGATCATCAAGCTTGAGTCCTGCAAATCAAATTGCTTTAAATGCAAGTTATTGAATAGTGGACTACGTCGAACTTGATTGGTTTGTTGTCTGCACAAATGCTAGCCCAGATTGTTGAGAAACGATTGTAGATTTTTTGAAATTAAGCATCACAATTTTACCCAATCAATTAAAAATTATGAAGACCGCTGATGTTATTGCATTTTGTTTCCAGAAAACTAACAATTTTTTCTTTCCCATGCCAAAACATTCAAGTATTAAAAGTATTAAACGATTCAATCAAATCAAAGAACAAATCCCCGCTTTAGTTTGCACTTGAGAAAATCTCTTGTGTCTGTGAAAACTATGACAATTTTATTTGCGCTTAGATTATGATTTCAAAAAAAAGTTTAAAACAGATTATGTTCTATGCAAAACACTCATATATCAATCTCTGATTGTTCGCTGTCGCACATTTTTGTAAAGTCAAGAAACTTGTATCGGCGGGGGTACACATCCTGGAAATTCAATGAAAAAATTCATCATGTAACGCACATTTAGAATGTACAGATGTCCAAAAAATTTTCTTGAAAATTAATCAACTAGTAATTACGAAAGTTCCAAGCATACTTGTGGTGACCTATTGATGTGTATTTAAGTTACAAAAACATGCTTGAATCAGAAAAAACTAAATACTCTTAAGAAACCAGATTTTTTTCAGAGGTTTCATCCACAGCAACAAACAATGGAATCTCAGTTGAAATGAATTGTTTTTTTTTGATACTGGACATTCTTCAAATAACTTTTAGGTTTGTGCCCGATCTTTGGACCTCAAGGAACACAATTAATTCAACTAATCATTTTCAAGTGGATCAGGGTTCAGCAAAAGAATGAGGAGCTTTTTTTTCATTTTCGAAAGCAGTTTTTTTCTCATTCAGTCCCACCAATGACACATAAAACCAAACCACTGAAAGCAGATACAACCATACTAGGAAATAAAACCCTTCTGAGATACTTCAGAAAATTTAACGACACCTCAAACAATGAAAACAAGGATATCCTAGAATACCAAACACCTGATATCAAAGTATCCTGCTTACCTTTAAGTATGATGCTTACAGCTTTTCATACCTCTCACTGTTTACACACTAAAGGACATTCAGGAGCAGAAAAAACATATTCAAATTTTACACAAAATTTTTATTTCCCAAATGCACCGATTTGGATAAAAGTATTATGCAATGATTGCATAACATGTCATTTAAACAAACCATACCCAAATCAAAAACAAATTGCAGAAAAACAGGATTTTAAAGCACAAAGCTTATATTTTAAAAAGAGAATCTCTTTTGATGCAAAAGAACCAATATCACCATCTTCAGAAGTAAACTCATATATAATGGTAATACTAGACGCATTCACACACTACGATTCTACATACTCACGCATATACAACACTTTATGAAAATTGGATAGCAAAATTCGGCTTACCCGAAATCCTCGTTACAGACAATTGCACCGAATTTATAAACAACGAAATCATTACACTATGCCACTTAAATAACATTAAACACAAACCACGTACATCTCATGCACCCTGGACTAATGGTTTAGTCGAAGGCATGAACCGTTCACTACAAGAATATCTTAGATGTATCATTAACGGAAATGACAAACGATATACTGAATGGTCAACAGACGTAAAATTAATCCCACTATCTGATAATTCACAAATCACAACAACCCTAGGTCTATCACCCTATGAATTCGTTTTCAACCAGAAACCACGGAAACCAATAATGTTCACAGGAAATTCTTCAAAAAACGCACAAGGTTATTGCCAACCAACTAAAGAATCAATATGTTACAATTTACGAGTTTATGTTACAATTTATGTTACAATAAGATCATTTTCTTCATCCAACAATCTTAAAATTAGCATCCGGAACACATACCGAGTGGATTTTAAACAAAGACAAAACACACAATGGAATTTACAAGAAAGTAACAAAAAATTATTGCAAAAAAAAAATTTTAATTCCAAAAAAAATTCCCGATTTACTCCAGCTACAAATTTAAAAATTGGAACATATGTTTTAATTCCAAACTTTACAACACAAAAAATAATTTCTAAAAATTTACAACTACTCAAAAAAGGACCGTATTAAATAATTGATAAACCCACGGATGTAACATACAAACTTACAGACTTGAACAAAAAAGAAATCGTTCAACATCGAAACAATCTTTTATCTTAATACCCAAAAGAGTAAGCACTTTGATAACTTACTCAAATATATTCTTTTACAGGACTTAAAGTCATTCCAAATAGTTCAGAACGAAACCAACATCAAAACACTGATTCGCAAATCATACAAAAACAATTAGATAAAAAGGAAAAAGAACTTTCCACACAAACATCAAAAAATGCAGACATCAAAAAGAAACCTGAAACAAAAAGAAAAAATCAAAATTTAGAAGAAAAACTTATACCACAAGATCTAAAAGAAAATTACCCACATAGACAATCATCAGGACTTCGAAATCAACCACGAAAAGATTACAAACATTCATCCCACAATCTAAAATATTAAAGAAAATTAAATTTCAAAAACCACTTTAAATTCATAAACATTTTCACCTCTTGAAGATATTTTCATGGACCGAACATTTTTTATCAAAATTCATGCTGACAGCATTTGAACAAACTAGTTCAAATTCAGCCAATTAGTAGCTTTTCCGAACCATCACTTCTTTTTTAACACGATTTCATTAGCCGACCAATAACTACCCGCAAGCTAATCTCTAACTATAAATCAAAGACTTCCAGGTCAAAAATAAGCAAACCACTAAACATTGACGCCTGAAATAAACAAAGTTTCAAAGTTACAACCCTCCCCTACCAAGCAGTACAAAGATCAACAATATTGTACCAACCTAGACCTCAAAAACACCTTAGGCAAAAATATTAAATTAGCCTTAAGAACAAAATGGACATTATCATTTAGCCTGAAGCACTAATATCTCTCAGATACCCCCAATCATCCGATAAAAAACAAAAAAAAACCAAGAAGACACCTAGGAGCCCTCCAATTTTTCTCCTCTCAAAAAATGCCAAAATCCAACCCACTTGTCAAAAAATCAATAAATAATCCAACCACACTTGAATTTAGCCTCAAAAAACAAAAAATAATTCGACGAAGAAATCAGTTCTGCAAATGTTATTTTCTCAAACAGTTCATAAAATTCGTCTCATACTTTCAAATCTTTTTTCAATACTTTCCAGTTTTTTCAAATCTTTTATAATTTTGCAAATTTTTCATCATTTTCTATTCCCTAGCCCAAACCTACATAAACCTCTCTAAAATCCTTGACCACTTCTTCAGGTACAATAATTCAAATACCTATCTAAATGTTTAAACATCTATTTAGTAGAACAGATGTTTTCCTCTTTTTTATAATATTTCTCACATTTTTGACATCCCTAATAATGACAGTATGTAAATGAATAAAAAAGTTATCGTAACCTTCGCATTAGCAACGATACTTTTAATCCTTTTTTATGAAGAGTATTATAGTAAACACAAAATTTCTTCTTAAATAAATTTCAAAACTTTTTTTCAAAATTGCTAATCAACAACCCCCACATCAATCTCCACCAACAACGTCCCAAGATACTCCAACAACACAAACAAATATTCAAACAAATATCTCTCAATCATCAACACGCATATCTTTTCTAGACAATCCATACACATTTGAGGACATGCACGATTGTCCGAACCATTAGAACCAGTAACTCGCCAAGCACCTCTAAGCGAACCACATTACGAACCAGTATATAATATATACCCCCTCTCCAACAAGATCTTAATAGAGCAAGACAACAAAGTCAAAACCAAAATACACTCGAAATTAATAGACAAATTATTCATCCACGACGAAATAGAAACTTACAAAACACCAGAGTTCAATTCAACATACCTCACTCGCCTACATTAAATCCAATAAACCTTTCTAGCAGTACAATTCAAAGTACCCCACAGACTCCAGTACAACAACATACATCGAACATTCCCTCAGAATATTTAGGTTCAACCCCTACATCTGAACAAATTAGAGAAAACCCTTTTAACCCCCAGCCACTACAGAACATCTCCCAATTTGGATGACACAAGCTTTCACCCAAAGCGACGCTAGATATAGATATAAATCTCGACGCCAGAAATAGAAAATATTCCACAAATAACATACGACTACGATTAGATTGGAATACATTCGTAGCACCTCCCCCATTATTCCAACAACATCACGAAAGTCACAGATTACACAACGGGGCACTAAATAGACTAGAATATCGACAGGAGATTCACAATGATATCTAAGACCACAATTTACAAAAACTTAGACAAGACAACTTGACAATAAAATTCGAAATCACAGTAAAACTAAATAATATAGTTCACCATCCCTTACCCCCAGCACCTCCAAATGTAACAGCTTAATTGTTACCTCTCCCGTTTATAACCACAGAAGTAATTTACAAATACGATAGATACACAAAAAAAACAATAGGATTTATCATGTATATTTTAAAGATAATAATTTTTCAAATTCTTTTCTTTTTCAATTTTTCAAGACCTGATCCCAATAATCCTTCACCCCGAACCGGACCCCAGGATTTACTAGTCACACATTATGACTATGAAGAAAATGAACAAAAAACATTACACAAATATGCAATAAACCAAGTCACTCATTGTGAATCCGGACCACAATCAATCGAAACAACAAAATTAATAGCAAAACTTTACTCAAAAGCCAGAGCTACAACACTAAAAGGATATAAATTCACAGCAACATTTTCCGAAAAGAAAGTACATTGTTCACAAGTTTCAAACGGAAAGAAAAACAGATTAGACCATGAATCTTTCTGCCAAAGTTACATCAAAAGACTATTGCACCTCAGCCTGAAGATTGCAAAAACGAACTTAAAAGACTAAAGATCACATCAAACAAATGCACAAACAGAAAACTATTAAATTTTCAAGTTTTTCCAGATTCAGCTCATCAAGCCGAACTTGAAAAATACCAAGGTCAGATAAGACTAGATAACAAGTTCCCCTTTCGCGGAGCACGTGGAGGGTTAACATATGATCTCCATGATAAAAATTGGATACCACAAATTGGAATAAACAATTCCTCAAATTGTAAAGCAGATACCAAAAATAAAGGATACCAAGAAATAATGTTTTTTGGTTGGAAATTACTACTTGAAAAAGTACAACTAACACGTGATTTAAAAGATGACACTATGATATATCAAGGAATCAGACTCCCTTGTAAAAACGACCAAGGATATTGCGATCATACTACGCGCGCACAAGCAACAATCGTTTGGTTCCCTGAAGACACTTGTACAACATTTCAAGAAGCAAAAATACACCCTCGAATGATAAAATTTTATCAAAAGTATTTTATTGAATCAATACCGTTTGAAGATGTGAACCCTGACCAAATTAGACAAAGTATTTATAAATTTAGAAAAATCCATTATATAGAAAATAAATTGACACGTTTCCAAATATACCCAGAAACGGAACTAGCATGTAAATACACCAAACCTCTTTACAAAACGCAAATTCAGAAATATTCAGCAATACGAAGACGGTTTTGACATGAAGACAGGAAAATTAATAATACATCAAATGGCCACAACTCACTCAACCGCAGACGAAAACTCATACATCCCAGTAAAGTTTGAAAAGAATAAAGGAAGAATCGGTAGAAAATTAAAACCACAAGACACAGACAGTACACGCTTACAAGAACTAACACTTATGAACAACACTCATTTTGGCGTAATCCACTATAACATACACTTAGATATGTAATTAGATTACACAATTAGTAGAATTTTTCAAGAAATGTCCTTGACAGTACTTGAAACCCTCCATCAATTATGCGAACTTGAACGTACACAAATTTTACAATCACTTGCACTAGCAGTACTAAAATTTCCTTATGCAGGATATTTATTGTCAGGAAACAGATCAAATTTTTTTGACTACGAAGGAATTATATTATGGTATTACACCTGTACTAAAAAATAGCCCCTTTGTATGTTTTCGAAGACAAAAGATGCTATAAGAGAATCCCAATATTCTACAAAAATAAAGTATTTTTGTTGATTCACTCTCCCACAGAACTTTTTTTTGGGATACAGCAGTCCCATGTGGATCAGAAAACAGCCACAATGTAGTACAATTAAACCCTGATGAAGTTAAATATTATCTTCTTACACCATACCCTACTATTATGCAACCACTAAAAAAACTTTCACCAGAAAGAATTAGAGCTATTGCCCGCAATCCTAATATTGATTTACAATCGACCGGCATATACTCCAAATCAGATATTCAACATCACATTCGAACACAACAATTTCAGGAATTACTCACAAAAATGGAAACAATCCAACGACAATCCATAGATTAAATCCTACGCAAACTTGCAGAAACAGCAGGCTTTTCAGACATATACGCACAAGACTATAGCGGAAAATTTGAAGACATAAAAGATTACATTTACTTAAATGGCGAAAATTACAGACCACAAGATGTATCACCATTAATTATCTTTAGTTTTTTTAAATTTGAAAACGAACTTCTTGCCTTTCTAGGATGGCCACACTACATCTTAGAAAGATTGACTATTTTGTTGCAATGCTTAACTTTCTTGGATTTCTTTTCTCTCTCTTAAAAGGAATCTACAATACATGCGCAATACACACACAAGTAAATAAACAAGCAAGCCTAGCACGCAAACTTTTCGAAGGTTTTTTTTCGGAATATTTTCAACATCAATCAATAAAATTCTTTTAGACGACCAAATAAAAGAATACAATACCAAGTTATCAGCAACACCAAACGCATATGAGGAATCAAAAAACGACACAAATACAACGCCCACAGCACCACAATTACAAAACCTCAGCCATAACCACCCCTTATCATTAGTACCACGAAATTTTAGAAATATTGCCCTATCAGATCTCATAACTTCAAGATCTAATTATCCACAAGGCCCAATCCAACATATAATAACCCAACAACCGAATATAGACGACAAGTACGAACAAAATATAGAACAACAACATACCACTAAAGTTCGTTCTCAGAACAATCATCTTTTTAGCCCACGATGAGCCGCAAAATTGGATCCCTCCATCGATCAATTTCCCACCCAGCCAATCTTCAGAACAACTTCCCCATCATCCCACTTTTTGCTTTCCCCCCACCTCAATCACCTCATTTTAACATTTCACCCAGCATGGAGTCAGATATTAATTCCAACACAACAGTATATAACACCATTTCCCAATTCATTAACTCCGATATTGAAACACTCGACAAATTCGCAAACTCTGAACCCAGTCCATCTACATTTTCCCAACCTCCCTTTCAACCTCTCCATTCTCAAGTCAAAATTGAACCTCTTTCCTCTCCTTCTCCCATTTCACATGCCACACCTGCATATTCCCCTCTAACCAATAACAACAACCACGATAACACACAAATATCACATGAACTTGATAACTTCATAACACTACAACAGCAATTACAACACCCTCAGACACTAACTATTCACCAACTTTCACGATCTCTAACATCACCCAACCCATCAACTCCAACCCCCTCTTCAACTTATACACCATCCCAAAACCCCACTTCCCCATCAACCCCATCCTCTAGTACCAACCGCGCTTACCGAACCTTTAAAAGAAAATTCCCAAATACCCCAATCCCATCTAACCCAGGAACATCCACCACATATATAAATCATCCACTTCACACTAATACGAAAGAATTCTTTAAAATGTGTCTACCCTTTTTCCCACAATATACATACTTACATTCCGACCCCAAAGATGAAAAACCCAATTAAGTAAACGAGCATGTCTTATATCCCACACTATCATGGACATCTTATTACCACTTTACTAATCCATTAACATTACCACATATAACATAATAATGAAGTAAGCAGCACCCTACTCTACCTCCTAACAACAGCACTAGCCTCAAACCAGTTCACGCAAATAGGATACAGAGAATCACTCACCAAATTCACTGCACCAAAAGATAATAATAATTACACCATCTATTATTACGACCATAATATCATCAGATCAAATGAAGACATTTGTCTAAGTAACGACCCATATACTAATCCTCAATTAACCGAAAAATGTTTCAATCAAACATCATACACCTTCACCCTCAACATTTTGGATAAAAAATCCGACAAAGTCAACTCTGCAGCACTACGTAATTCAACTGCTTATGAATCATACTTTAACAAATTCAACCATTTCTCTCTAACCTTTCATTTCCTCACACCCAAAAAACGTGATTTGCACTGTTCACACGAAGTCATGTTACGAACTAAACAAACACATACGTACACTTATTACCAGTTTATTTAACACCATTACACCTACAATACACCAGCACGACAACCTCACCATAGATTTCAATACATCTACTCAAAATACACATCACCGTTTTTTCTTAACTTCAACTATTGTATTAAAGACACTAACCTACAAGGCACCCTCCGAAACTATGAACCCATCACCCAGATGTATATCTTCTGCCCACTAAATAAACTCCTAAACGTAGACGAATCCCGCCCACTAATTATCTCTCATGAATTCCTTCAGCCCGTCGAAGTCCCCATCCTAGAATTCATATATAACACTCGCTACAATCACAGTTTATATAAACTAATACAAAACACACCGTATGACAATCACCTCACACTGAAAAACGTAACATCACTAAATCACTTGAATTGCGTTGGCCACTTTTGCAAAGTAAACACATCATTCCTTTGTTAGCTAAACTACTAAACTTATCTGATATCATCCACGATGTTTTTCCCGATGGCTTCTTCATCAACGATTAAGGTAATATGAATTCACTACTTAACTAATAAATTCAAACAACACTAACCATTATTATTCGATGATTTCTCTTTTTCTTTATAAGCACAATCATCAATCATCTACAAATTAAAACACAAATTAAAAAACATAAATTCTTTTTCAAACTCATTAATTTTTTCTAACCTATCCAATAATTGAAACAATAAAATTATCCCGTACAAGGCAGTAAATTATTATATAAATTCTTTTCCCCAAAGCAGTAAATATTCATAAATTGAAAATAACTTCATAATTTCAGCCCCCAAATCAAGCAGTAAAGTTTATTATTTTCAAAGTAGTAAATTAATCAAAATTGTTCATAAATTGCAAAAGCAGTACTAACCTTTTCAAAGACGCTTCTTCTATTTCTCTCGCCAAAATATTTTATCCAAATTCGCATTGCTTGCCCACAAAGAACTGCTTAAAATAATGAGTTTGAGTTTCAACTTTCACTGATAACAACTTTAACAAATTTAACACGTTTCAAATTTTCTTTAACCCGGTTGGAAAGGAATTATATAATAATCCAAACTAAACAACGCAAGCTTACCAAACACCATGAACCACAACCTAATAGCATGACTAAGAAAAGAAAACCCGCGGAACCCAAACAGGAATAACATCAGCTTAGAACCGGATAAATTATTCTGTTAAAGACTACTTTTAAGCCTGAACACAAAAGAAAAAAAACAACAAAAAGTCGAAAGACAAACCCAAAATGAACAATTTGATTTTTGAAGCAAAGACTAAACTAGGACAACAAAAAAAAACACTAGTAATGAAAAATGGCATGAAAGGTTGAACTAACACAGGACCCTCCAAAAAGAGAGCAAAAAGAGATCCAAGTCACCAGGCATTGCACCCAAACTCAAACTTTACGCCATTTCCAAACGATACCGAAACACTGTTCTCTACCAAAAAAGAACAAACGATCATAACAAACCATTTGGAAATCAGATCGACTTCCAGAGACAACAGCAACAGTTGGCGGTCACAGTCATTGTCGAATGATAGACTGATATCGACGATTCCATCTTCCTGAAGCAGACGGATAAGTCATCCTTCTCTAAGAACGAAACAGAAAAAATTATCGAGAAATACAAACAAACATCATCCATCCTTCATTACAAATGATAGTTAAAGAACAAAAACTAAAACTCTCGAAGCCCCGGATGGGTGGAACCAGATCTAAACTAGTATTTTTAATTGGTTATTATTATGATATTTTATCTTTATAAAGTATTAAATACAAACCAATCATACTCCATAAAACTAACAACCTGTTTATTTGTAAGTCGGAGCATAAAGTCACTACCTTGACCCGGTATTTGGGTAAGCGATATCACCGCATTTATATCGAGAGTGAACAGTTGCGTTGATAGCACAGCAAATTATCAACCACCTGACAATGAGCATATTGTGAATTCTCAAAAAAAGTTTTACCAACCAGAAAGTAGGATTAGAATTTTTTAGGTGACTATTGGTTTAAAACATTTCATTTTGATCAATTTTATGATAATCTGCAAGGTTTTGAGAAAATTGTTCATTTTTGACTATATCAAAAGCGTTCATTCAATTGATATCATCTTCTGGTAGATTTTGGCAGACAAAAATTGTTTAATTGAGTCAGCAGAGCTTTTTAACTGAGTTAGTAGACTTATCGAATCAATTGCCGACAAAATTGTGAGAAAACTAAAACAGCACTTTGCCAAAATCATCATAAGCTGTCAACACTTTTCAGAAAATTTCAAAATGATAGTCAAACTTCAAGGAAAACAACTAAACCATCGTTTTTACCATCGTTTTCTTGGTAAACTTCTAAGTTTTTGAAAATTGCTAATTTTGCCATGTTCTGTACTATTTGCACAAAAATTTTTATTTGATTGTGGTGCAGCAAAATTTGTAAATTTTCAATTTTTCGATCAAACGCTTTTTCGATCAAATACGCTCTTTTTTCAGGGTTTCGACCCCCTCACCAACCAAAGTGTCCCCCTATGGTAATATTTTATAAAGACCATTTTCGGCCGACCACCCGGCAACGCTTAAATTTTTTTGAAGGCGGATTTGGCGCCAAAATATCCTATTCTGAAGGGGAGCGTGCACCGAAAAAACACAATTTTTTGGTCAAAGTTTTCCAACAGTGTCCAAAAACAGCGTATTAGACCTTTTTTTTTTTCAAAATTGTCTGCGGCGCAGAAAATTTTGTCAGAAAAATGTCTTTAAAGTGTTCTGGGAATGCTCGGAAATTCAATTTGATCTACCAAAAAAAGGTCGACAAAATTTCAAAAATTATTGAAAATCTGCCCAGTCTATTGAAACTCCTATATCCGCCCCTGTAGTTAGTTATCAATCTAAAAAATGGATTGTTTTTTTAAGCAAAAAATACGAGCAAAGAGATTTTTCGATGTATCAAAGATTTAGAGAACTAAGATTTTTCGATGTATCAAAAATGTAACAGATTTTGAATTTTATATGTAATATCAACGCTGATTTCTTCAACTTCACTGAACTCTTAGCTACCCAAAATGAACCAGAGGTAAATTTAGGTGTCCCCTCCTACCCTCTTAGATTCAACTCCTCTTTTCTAGTACTATTTGACATCTTTTTTTTGGCTGATCGACCCTGAAATTTTCTTAAGACACATTGGGCGCTAATATAGAGGAAGCCGTTTGCCAAAATATCAGTTTTCGCCTGTATTTTTAAAAGTGCGAATTTTTTGTCAAATAAAAATTTGAGTGTTTTGAGAGAGCGCGGAAAATCATTTTAATCCAAAAAGATTTGAAAACCATATTATGCAGAAGTTTTTGTTTAACCAGAGAGCAATTTGGAACCCCACATACGAGTTGCTGTGAGATTTTCAAAATCTCAGTATTTTACCAAAGTTTTCGAAACCATAGAATTTAAGCAGTTTAAAAAAAATCAAATTATCAAACTTTTATCTGTAATTTTTAATGATAATAATGTTTCACTACATTTTTCATGATTAAAACATCACTACTTGAAAAATTTTCAAAAAATCTGCTGATGTTGAGAAGCGGAATGGTAGCGGGATTGCTTTGTTTTAAAAAACTGAAAATTATGCTGCAACAAAACTGATATTTTGACAAAATAAAAACTTTTTTTGTGCATTTTATTTCTTATCAATTAAAATGCTTCATATGGTGATAAAAAAAACGATTGTGATATACTAAAAATTGAAAAATAACCTTCTTATGTTTCAATTTGAAGGAAAATTTTTGTTATGAAGGATTTTAAATTGACCTATAAGTTGTGCCTCATAGAATGTATAAAATAAGAATGTAAAGTGTTTTTATTTTATAGAGGTAAACCTGGGCAGCTTCAAAGTTTGCCTCTAGAGCTAAAGGTAATCCTTCTGGTTGCCCATTGATAATTTTTTCAAGTTAGAGAAAAGAAAACAAATTTTTAACCAAACAGAGCCAAATTTTTATAGGAAATTTTCAAGCAAGAATATTATTTCCGAAATTGGCAAACAATGAAGTTTACAAATGTGCGATCTCTCTTTGTCAATTTTTAACTGTGATATTGAGGGTTTGTTTTCAACTGATTCCACCCATTCATGGTAGAAATGTGAGGAACCTGGTGGCAACCAGGGCCATCCGAACCCCCAACCCGATTACCTGTTACTTTTAATTGTGAACATGCAAGCACATGAAAATAAAACCTGCACTTTTGTTCTTTGGGATTTAAATATAGGCAATTAAATTTTTTTCAGGGAAGTTCAAGTATGCTTACTATTAACAGTATGGTATTAACAGGGGTAAAAAAACGACTGTTTATGCTCATGAACGCGCTGGAAAATGCTGTCAAAGTTTCAAATTATGAGCCAATTTCTGTCTGTTTTCTTACGATAAAATATGGTAAAATAAGGTAATGATAGACTCGACCACAAATAATGTCAAAATATAAAGCTCTTTTCCACTATCCTGTCCCCCCGTATAACGTGGTCATGCAGTGAAATTTGGCATGGTGAATATACTAACTATTAGGAACAGATTTGCGCTTCATGCTTTACATCGTAATATCACGCATTTCATTTGGCCATAAAAACACGTAAAATATTTATAAAAATAAAAAATTTGAAATGTGTGTAGGGGGGGGGGGGGGGGCGTGGGGGTGGAAAAGAGCCAAACTTAGGTCTCCAGTTTGTACGGATAGATAGGAATGAGAAAATTGTTGTCGATCTTATGACAGGACATCAATCTAATGCATATGACAGACGTTGCCACCTGCGTGATCGTATGCATATTCATTGGCGCCATAATTATCGGCGTCTTCTCGCGCATATTCAGACCTCGAATAATCCCCTGCAGAAGGTGCGTGTTCTGAAAAAAAACATATTTTTCATATAATTTGATTAGACACATTTGTTTGCAAAGAAGCTTTCCAAAATACGAGCATTTCAATTCTTTCTGATTTATGAGAAATTATTTGATTCAAGTTTCAATTCTTTTGAGAAAAAATGGTTCATAATAACAAAACTAATACATTTGCAAAAAATCTGGTCTATTGCCATGTGGTCTATTGACGTTCTATCAGAACTGTATTTCTGATTAGAAGCCTAAAAACAAACTATTTTGCTTAAATTTTTGAAATTTTCTATAAAAAAATTCTCTAAAAAAATTGGAAAGTAGCTTTGTATTTTTCCTGGTTTTTATATTCCTCATTTTTTTGTGAACATGAATTTCACAAAAAAAATGAGGAATATAAAAACCAGGAAAAATACAAAGCTACTTTTCAATTTTTTTGGAGAATTTTTTTATAGAAAGTTTCAAAAATTTAAGCAAAAAAGTTTGTTTTTAGGCTTCTAATCAGAAATACAGTTCTGATAGAACGTCAATAGACCACATGGCTTATTTTCAGACGTCTTTGATGTTCAAATGAGTACAAACGTTTAAAATATTTCAATAGATTTTTTAATTCAAAAAACCTAATTCAAAACAACTTCTAAAAAGTATTGTTTTTAAAATTATAGTCAAGACCAAATTATATGTAGCAATAGCTGAAACTACCATGTAGGTTTGAAGATATGAAATGCTTAACTAATCGCCACTGAGTGAATTAAATCTTACCATTGCGATGATTCATGAGAAGATAAATGGCCACGACTATGCTAGTGAGAGTGGCAAAGCCCAGCATTGAAGATACGATTAGGTTTCGCTGGTCCGGTTTGCACCCACAACAACCCGGCTGTTGGACATTTCTCGCAGCCAGATGTCGTGATTCATCTGTTTGAAAATAAGCATAAAAGCTATTGGGAACATTAATTGGTTATCTATTTACACATTTTTGCAAATATTGCTTAGGTTATTTCATGATTCGCAGGACGGAACTATGATTAGCTGGGCTGATAGTTTTTCATAGAACCTCTGCAAATTCTAGTTATCACCTTTTAATTTTTCTCTACTCAAATCAACTCACCAATCTAAAAAATGTTTTTTTTCCAAACTTTTCAAGCAAAGCTGTAGGAAGAAAAATTGTCAAACACAATAAATGGGGAAAGTTTAAAAGAGAAAAAAAGAAAATTTGAAGATCCACGGAGAATGAAAACGAGGCGGCTCGTAAAACATTGGCCTAAAATCAAAAGAGTTGTTTTCGAAGCCTGCATTTAGACCAAAAAATGATTTTCATCAAATCGCAATACCCATTAGCAAACGTTTACAAATTTTTTATGCCTTACGTCCTTGTAGAAAAAAAAGTAGTCGTTCTCCAACAGCAGCATTGTTTTCTAAGCATAAGTTTCGAGAACCGTTATGGGACTCGGCGACGATATAAATGTGTGAATAAAATGGAGGCAATTAAAAGAGCAGTCTCTGGGTGATAATATTATGGAAAACAGTTGTCGGGGGAAAATGGGATTTGTTACCTACAATAAGAGATGAGATGGACATACTGCTAATCTTTCCTTCTTGGTGTTGTTACAGGATTTCTTCCTCTAATGATTGGATGCATATTGCTGCCTCTGAAGGTCGATAGGCAATCAAAAAAACTACAGAGATGTGTTCATGCATAATTTGACAGAAGTTATTCTAATATGTCATTTAAATCTCTGTTTGAGTTTGTAGAGCAAGCTCAATGCCCTGAAAAAAAAATTTTGTTTGAATTTGCAGCTAGAACTTGATTTTATAATTTTTTGTCTGATTTATAATTTGGTTTTCAAAATGAACTTTTTCAAAATTTTCCATCGACTGATTAAAAAAAGCTTGGGTTCTGAATTTTGTAGATGTATTTACTTTTTCTTTCATCTTTTGATTTTATAAGCTTGCTGTTCAATTTTCTATCTCTCTCACTCTCTATCTCTCTCTCTTTCTCTCTCTCTCTCTCTCTCTCTCTCTCCTCTCTCTCTCTCTCTCTCTCTCTCTCTCTTCTCTCTCTCTTCTCTCTCTCTCTCTCTCTCTCTCTCTCTTCTCGTCTCTGTCTCTTTTCTTCTCTCTCTCTCTCTCTCTCTCTCTCTCTCTCTCTCTCTTCTCTTTCTCTCTCTCTCTCTCTCTCTCTCACTCTCTCTCTCTCTATCTCTTTCTCCTCTCTCTCTCTCTCTTCTCGTCTCTGACTCTTCTCTTCTTTTCTCTTCTCTTTTCTCTTCTCTTCTCTTCTCTCTCTCTCTCTCCCCCTCCTCCTCCTCCTCCTCCTCCTCCTCCTCCTCTCTCTCTCCCTACCATTTTCCTTCATCTCTCTCTGATCTCTCTCTCTCTCTCTCTCTCTCTCTCGCTCTCCTCTCTTCCTTTTTTCTCTCTGTCGGTTCAATAATTGTACAAATTGTCTGATCAATATCTCTGAATCAAATCTCAGCAAATCTGACCTGTTTAACTTTGGCAGTTTTTTTCTAATGCAGAAAAAAATTGTTTTCTGAGTTCAATCGTTTTCATTATGAAGTAGAAATAGCCATCTATTTACACAAACTGATTTCACAAAAAAAACGATTAAACACATGAAACTTCAATGCCGTAGGAAACTTAAACCGTAGAAAAAAAACCAAGAC
>NC_087064.1:76603717-76663717 GCF_963678635.1 Symsagittifera roscoffensis | reverse complement strand
GTCTAGCTGATCTGATACGGGAAAACTATCGATGATTATAGTAGTTTTTCAATTTAAGTTTTTCATTTCAAGATTTCCATTTTTTAACACAGCACAAAAATATTAAATTTTTCAAGGCGTAGATCTATCGTAATTCAAAAATGTTGATCAAGCCAAAATTCTTGGTGTCTTATTTTGTGCTTTTCATCAAGGAGACAATGGGTTAAATTAAGTCTTTGTGCAAATAAAAAAAGAAACGCCTTATTTCCCCAACATTTTGCGTGCAAAACCTCTCATACACTCAGCTTAAATTCTCTCCAAAATTTGAAACTACTGCGTGACTTAAAAATATGGATTCAAAATCTCTTAATTCAAGTCAGGAACTTAAAATTAATCAGTTGTATTGCAAAAATAGCGAAAGACTTGATTTTTGACAAAAAATGTTATATCACGCAGATTTAATGGGCGCTTTTATTTTCACGAAGATACGGTACAAATTGATAAAATTTTATGATAAGATTCCACTGGAGAGATTCTATGAATTCAACAGACCTAAGCATTCAATTATCCCTCGAATTGCAAGTTAAATTAAGAAGAGCTAGTTTTATTGCTAGTTTGAGTTTTGTAAAAAAAAGTTTTGGTCGCCAAAAAAACAAATGAAAATCTGGTCACTTCAAACTACACAGATGCGAGAAGTTTTTTTCTATTATTGAATACAGAAACATGCAGAAATTATACTTTTGTACGAGTCTACAACTCGTCAAAACCAATGGGCTACGAGGCCTGGGATCAAATTAATTTTACTAAAAACATTATTTTCAACAGTTTTTTGACGTGCTGAAAGAAAAATTTTGCATAAAATAAAATTAAAATTTTTTTTGCACAAGGCACGCAGATTCCAAACGAAAGTTTCAAGTACAGTCTTTTGCATTTTCTCAGAATTATCTCAGGAAACATTTGAACCCTTACTTTTTGATTGCCCTGCTTTGCTCGTTTCAATGACTAATCTGAATGTACTTTCCTGGAAATTTTTTGTCTCCTGTCGAAAACGAACTTGTTTCAAATACCTGGTTGATGTGTTTTACAATGAAAACAGTAAACCAATATAAATTGGATGCGGCAACTAAGGATTGATTTTGGAACCACAAATAACACAAAAAAACGCAAAAAAAATTGAACAAAAGATCAACGCAGGTCAAATATGCTGATGTCGTATATTGATAGGTATATCCGTACGTACGTTTTTGCACCCCTTGAGTCGAAATAAAAATCTGGGTTAACGAAAAGGGATGCTAAGCTAAAAAGCAACCATGACGATTTGGTAGACACGGAAGCAAAACTTTGAAACGCGCTAGCTGCAATTAAGGCAGCAGAAGAAACAAAACAGATCAAAAGTTATCAAAATTGTCTCACCCTTCCGAAAATAAATTATAGAACTATCCAAAAATCTAGCAAAGTCAAATCAAATTGTGTTTCTACTATACTCAAACATTTCCGCACAACCAATCAACTGTAGTTGCCAATAACGAAAACAAAAACTGTGACAAAAGATGTTTACACACTGCGTACACTGACAATTTTTGCTCACCTCGAAGCAGATCAATTTAGAACGAAAGCAAAAAAGAAGAAAAATTTTTTAGTTAGCAGGATAGTTATTCCAATTTAATGCTTTCCAAAATCTCTTAGACTCAAAAACTTCTACCTGCGGTTAGCCCAAATCAAACTCGCCTAATTTATATCGCCTTTTGTGCGCAACGTTATCGAAGCAAAATCAATACTACATTTACGGTAAGATAAAAATCATAGCCCTATAACTCAACGCGAGACCTGTATCTTAAAAAGCTAAAATGTTTTGACAGGCAGGGAAAAAACAAAGTTAATATGTTTTGGCAGGCAGAGAGTTTTGACAGGCAGCGAATTTGGCAGGGAAGGCTTCAAACTGTAGGAAGCTGTAAATACATCGTTCCACATACTTCATTACACGAAAGCAAAAAGTTTGAAAAATTTAGACGCCAAGAAAAAAGCCATCACGATGTTCAGTAAAAAGTGCAACAAAAAACAGCAAATAAATAATCGGTCTGCAAAAAAACTAGGCGTCAATAACTGTTGCGGAATTAAAACACCAGAAACAAGAAAAACAACGAGCAGTTACAACTAAAAAGGCTTGTCTCAATAACAAAACGTTTGAAGAAATGAAGGTCTGAACATTGACATCTGAAGTTTTGGTGAATAAAACAATATCAAACAATTCAACGACTTCAAGCGGCAAAAATAGATTTTTTAAAAACCAGCCTGTAGATCTGTTTCAATCTAACTCTGCCAATGAAAGAAAAAAAAGCAATTAATTAGTCAAAATGAAAAAGTAAATTGTCTTCTGACAATAGATTGCTTACAAACAAAGAGCTTGAAGTTTGGTAAACCTCTTGTCATTTTTAAAATGAAAGACAAGGCTTAAATTGAATTGAACACTTAGTAAAACAACCTGAAATTTTATCCGTAAAAAGTTAAAGCACAAAAAAGTCAGCAAAATTATTTCATAGCAAAAAGTGTCAAACTTTGAAAAAAAAAATGTCCAATGTCATTTTTTGCACTCAAGAAACAAAAATATTAAATGTAACAAACTTGCATCTAATTTTTGCGGATAAATACAATCTTTCATTGATTTTTATATCAGGCTCAAAAATTTTTGGTGGTTTTTTGCTTTAGTCATCAAGCTTGAGTCCTGCAAAACAAATTGCTTTAAATACAAGTTGTTGAATGGTGGACTTCGTCGAACTTGATTGGTTTGTTGTCTGCACAAATGCTAGCGCAGATTGGTGAGAAACGATTGTAGATTTTTTGAAATTAGGCATCCCAATTTTACCCAATCAATTAAAAAGTATGAAGACGGCTGATCTTATTGCATTTTGTTTTCAAAAAACTAACAATTTTTTCTTTCTCATGCCAAAATATTCAAGTATTAAAAGTATTAAACGATTCAATTAAATCAAAGAACAAATCTCCGCTTTAGTTTGCACTTGAGAAAGTCTCTTGTGTCTGTAAAAACTATTACAATTTTATTTGCGCTTAGATTATGATTTCAAAAAAGAATTTCAAAACAGATTATGTTCTTTGCAAAACATTCATATATCAATCTCTGATTATTCGCTGTCACACATTTTTGTAAAGCCAAGAAACTTGTATCGGCGCGAGTCTTCATCCTAAAAATTGAATCAAAAAATTCAACATGTACCGCACATTTAGAAAGTACAGATGTACAAAATTATCTTGAAAATGAATCAACTAGTAATTACGAAAGTTCCAAGCATACTTGTGGTGACCTATTGAAATGTATTCAAGTTAAAAAAAACATGCTTGCATCGGAAAAAAAACTAAATATTCTTAAGAATCCGGATTTTTTTCAGAGGTTGCATCCACAGCAAGAAACAATGGAATCTCAGTTGAATTGAATTCTTTTTTTTTGATACTGGGCCATCTTCAAATATTTTTTTAGGTTTGTGCCCGATCTTTGGACCTCAAGGAAGACAATTAGTTCAACTAATCATTTTCAAGTAGATCAGGGTTCAGCAAAAGAATGAGGAGCTTTTTATTCATTTTCGAAAGCATTTCTAAGTTTGTTTTTTCATTTAGTCCCACCAAAGACGCGTAAAGTTTGCGATTAATTTTCTTAATCAAACAAAAAGCTAAAAATGGCTGAACTTTTTCTAACAGAATTTGAAGTTTGCAGGCCGAACTTGAACAACTCGCCGGGACCGGTCAGTCTATATCTCTGGTATACAAAAGTATTACTGATGATTTTTTTTCAATTGTAGATGAAGTATTAAGTCGTTTTGTTGAGAGTCGAAAACTTCCTAGACATTTTTATTTTTCCCTACTTACACAAAAATCTTCGGCTCCGTTATCTGTAATCGAAAGAAAAAAAACCTTTGCGAAATTGTTAAAAACAATCAACATGCTGATTTACCTAGAAGACAAATGCAATACAAGAATAGAAAAACTTACCTGGGAAAATTGATTCAACGGTGTTTCTGTGCCGAAAAAAGGGTTTTTCTAGAGCTCTGACAGAAAAGAAAGATTTTTTCTTGATAAAATGTTGATAAAACAAACCTTGTTTGATTTTCGGTTAGAGCAATTAAGACTTCGTATTTAGACTCAGAAACAGTAATCAAGAAATATGATTTTTTAAACAGCTCTAGAAATATTTGCAGAGTTGCTCTTTTTCTATATTTTCTGTAAATTTTTTAATCAATTTATTTTTCAAGCAATTGAAGGTACAGAACAAAAAAAGTGGTTTTTGTTAATTATGCCCAATGTATTTTTACATGCATACGACATAACTGACTCATCAAAAAAATTGGCGAATTGACAGGTTTTTGCTTAATTAAAAATAATTGCAAACAAACTGTAGTTAAAAAAGACAAATTGAAGTGCTTTGAGTATCCTTATTATCACCCAAACGCGGAAACACAAAACCTTGGCGTCTTTTTTAGGCTTCCCGGAAAAATCGAAAAATTGAATTAATGTTGTGAAAATGGAGGTTTAACTTCATTTTGTACGTATTTGAGGATCAAGTCATTAAAAAAGGTCAGCTTATACTTTTTCAAATGGCTTGTCAAGCTCCAGTCAATTAGGAAACAGTTAAATTTTGCCGAGACTTAGAAACTGCAGAGTGAAAAACGTAAAACAGATGTATATGGTGATTTAGGCTCACCAAGCCCACAGCTCATAATCTTCAGTTACAAAACTATTACATATTTGCTTCGATATGTCAAAGCAAACATCTTGTTACCAATATAAATTTGAAAATATGTTGAGAAAAACAAAAACCTCAATCGAGGCTGATTCTAGTGATTTTGCATTAATTTTAAATACCAGTTGTTTCCATAAAACACCGTAGACAAAATCGTAAGATGTCTATTATTTTTACTTCCAAAAAAGTAAATTTTTTTGAGCTTCGATTTCACACCTGAATTCCGATGCAAACCTTGATCTCTGTTCAAAAGAAAAACTGCGTCATTTTACAAGCAATTTTTTACTTAAAACCAATGCCAAATTCATGGGAAAACATCTTCATAAAAAATAGGCTGTTTTTAAAGATCAAGAAAACGGTGGTTTTACAGCATGTGAAAGTGCCCAAATAATTTTTTTCGAATCATAGAATTCGAATCAATCGAACACCTAGTTTTTTGTTGTTCTTTGCAACAACCTTTAAAATCAAAAAAACTTCACGCATTTAAATTGGCGGGACGTGTTTGCATCAACGATTGATGCAAAACTCAAGTATACTGTTACGAGTATTTGTATCGCATACTAAAAACCCTCAACCTCATTAAACATCAAGTTGCAACGTTTTTTATCTAGAAATAAGGAAGACTCGGAACTAATTTTGGTACTCCTTTTACCAACTGCCAGGGATGCATTAGAGTTTGTTAAAAAATCAGGATACCCGGTATTTGGCACAAGTATAAAAATCAAACAAAAATGGGAGCTGAAATTTAGAAAATGGAAATTTCCTATGAAACTTGAATTTCTGTATCCAGTACTAAAAAATAAATTGGGATCGCAAGTCAAAGAGAGAAAACAAAACGTTTTGCAAACCAGGATAATCAAAGTCCAGACGAAAAAAATTTGTCGAAAAAGTTTGGAGATTCTCTGCACAAATTATTTACAATTTAAAACCCATATTTTTGTGACTTTCAGGATAGTTTTTTGATGAATTGCTTTCTGTAGAATTAATGTGTTCGATATAAATAGTGATTATCGGCTCTTTTCCAGTTCCCCCCCTTTCAAAATACCGAGTTTTTTTTGTTTTACGTGTTATTACGGCTAAACGCGTGATGTTACGCTGTAAAGTATGAAAAACAAATCTGTTCAGAATTGTCAATTTGTTCACCACGCCAAATTTCCTTGCATTATGACAACGTTAAAAAGACTTTTTAAAATTAAATTTGAAAGGGGGGGAACTGGAAAAGAGCCTGATTATCAAACTCTGCACTAATTAAAATTTCTATGATTAATGTCAAAAATCAAATGGAAAGAATTTAACTTGTGCAGTTTCAGAGTGAACAAAAAAAAACTTTGAGCACAAATTTTGAAGTCAAATTGAAGAGAAAAAGTCAAAACGGAATAAGGCCGAATATAACAGATTTAAAGGAAAAAACTGATAAAAAACCGAATCAGGCTAAGTGCTTTCGAAGAAAACAAGGTCAGATGAACTATCTCGAGACTCCAAATTCTTGATTAACATGAAGTTTTGGCTGACTCAAATCCTGTAGACAACCAAAAAAGTTGATTTTATATCAGCATTGATGGGACCTGTCACAAAATGGGGGAATATATGCGTTAAGATATTCAAACGAAACTGAACACGTGCTCCTTAAAAACCGTAACACCCTTTTGTTGCAAAAAATTTTAAGCATTTCACGAATGAGAGAAATCATTTACCACAAAAGCCTTATCCGGCCTAGTCATTATCCAGTCAAATACAATAACGCTTCCATGAACGGCTGATAAACAGTACGATCGGATCGACTTTGAACATCATTTTTAGTTTTGGATGTAACCTCAAATTCTTAAACCGATTTGCAGAGTAGCATTTTCAATTTTTGATTAAAACTTTAACATATCTGTCTTGGGAAAATAATACACGTTTTTCATTAAACTGAACAAATACTCGGCATCGCCCTTGATTCACTGCCATTTTGCTTACCAAAATTGGCAACACAGCTGCCCTGATGATTTTTCGTCAAGTTCAAGATTACTCATGTCATCAACATACACAGCAATAATACGAGAGAAGTTTTTAAAATGACATTCTTGTTAATAATTGACTTCAAACTCAAAATGCTTCGTTGGAAACCGTTAAGTTTTTTATAGAGCTCGCATACACATATTTGTAAACACAAAACCATGAGATTGCTCAAAGAAAACTTCATCATCTCAGTTGGTACTCACAAAAAAAGTTTCAATCTATTGCATTTTTGGAACTTGCTGTGCTGCTATTACATATCAAGATCAAACAACAGTCATACTAAAAATAGCTAGAAATGTAAGTATCAGTTTAATTTTGATTATATCATTGGTCAAGTCCCTCATTGGTCAAGTATGGGCACAAGACCTCAAGTTTTGTTTTCTACGAAACTATTAAAATAATTTTGGCTCGCAGTCTGCCATTTTTCAATCAGCTTACAAGAAACATTTCCATTGACGCTTGCAGTCAATGCAAAATTAAGGTGAAAAACATTTAGTCATGGTGCCATGATAGTCTTCGATTGAACAGTTAGTTTTATTAGTTGTTTAAATGTCAGGATCTAAGGAATCTGAAAATTCCCACAGACTTCCAGATTATCCTCCTGATTTAGATGAAGTGGATTGTTTTGGTTACCTTTTTGTTTTTATGTTAGAGGCTGAGACAGTATTATTTTGCAGTTAATGGCATAGGATATATCGAAATTATCGAAGGTGGTTTGTGTAACTTTCATGTGAATTTTTAACTAAATTGGATCGTCTTGAATCTCCATTTGATTAGATCTTCAATGAAGTGCAAGGAGAAGTATAGAGAACTGTAGGAAAAGCTCCCCTGTCGGTTATAATTGCAGTTCAAAAGTAGCTAAAACTTTTTTTGCATCAGTTGAGACTGTTTCGGCTTTATTATCCGGCACTAAATCAAGGTTGGATCCCATTGGGTCCTTGCCCGAAAAAGGTAAAACATTAAAAGGCCTTGATCCATTATCGGGAACTGTTTTGTTAGTGAAATGTCAGATTAAGGGTGTGACAACATTTTTTCAGAAGATCATATAGACCAGTAAAAGTGTAATTTTTTTTAAAGTAAGAACTTGTGCTAGAAGGCTTTATCACTGATATACATAAGCAGCCAAAAATTTTGAGATGAGACACACAGGGTTGCTTTTCATTACAAATTCTTAGAATGTTTTTGTTGTCATTGATAACAGTTTAAAGTACACGAATCTATACAACACTATCAGCTTCCCTACCAAAAACGTTCTAATTGTTTCGACGTAAATAAAACAGCCCGTGAGCTGTCAAAAATTAATTGCCAATAGCGCGTTTCATTACCGTTTTGAAGAGGAGAAAAAAACTTGTAAATAGTGAAGCTATTTTTCATGCAAAATTTTCAAAATTTGTGTAAAATATTGTCATCGCAATTATCAGACCTGAGTTTAAACTCAGTAAGGTCACATGTTTGGTCCACCCAAAAAACTGCAGTATATTTTCAAAGCAAATCGCTTCATGAGGTCATAAGATATACCGTTGCATATTTTGATAAATTTTTTAAAAAAAGTTGCATGTTGCTTTCTACCCAATGATTCCGGAAAAAGGTCACAAATGTCACTATGAATTGGCTCAAACAAATGTTTTGCCCTTTTTGAGACGTATATTTTCTGTTTCGAGTTTTTAGTAATTTATCGGTTGCCCTTGAACCGGAAATAACCTGAAGCTTTTTTTAGTTGCAGTTTTCTTCATTTTTTCATTTTTACATGCAAAAACTCTAAAAGCAAGGTAGAAGTAAACAATGCCAACATATTTGGCTCTTTTTCATTATACTTAAATAAAAAAAAAGACCAATAAAACAAGCTTTCTGTTGTGTCATATGTTAATGCGGATTCGCTTCAAAGTTAATGTATTGCATTGCTTAATTATCAAGGAAACAGATAGCTCGGCACATACAAGTCGCGCTGAAGATTAAACGTGTACTCAGTTTCTTAACTATCGTAGAAGGGTCGGTTGGGCAAAACTATTTAACCCCAGGTACTTGCTGTTGCGTTCCATCCCCCGCAGCAATAAACAACGCACTTTCGTCCCTTTCCATTAAGCTTCCCGAACATCAATTTGTCGAAAAAGATAAGGTTCGTACATCTATAATCTATCACATCATCTATGGACCCATTTGAAGTTGCAAATAGTGCTAGCCCGGAAAAAAGTGCCCTGATTAGTGCTCGCGTTTTGTATGTTCACTGCTCTTTTCTGAAGCACATGTCTACAGTGGGATTGTTACGGTAGTACAGGTATATCGTACTGTTCAATCGTTTCCTATTTCCCTGTCCCTTTTCCATATTGTATCGCCCTTAGCCAGTTCTATGAGTAGCTGGAGCCGCAATCGCCGACGAACTCGTATTTTTTTGTTTGAGCTCCCTCTAAGTAATCTTTTGATGTGTCGTCGCTTGTTCAGTTCTAGATACAGTAACTACTGAACTGAATTGAAGCTTCGAACGAGTCGTAATTTTTAACAATGCTTTAAAAAACATGGTTATTTTTAATTTTTCCATATTTTTTTCGCCAAAACCTTGTAATTTGAACACACTGACAGAATGATGTCCACATTATAAAGAAAGTCTCTCATCGATTCACCGTTTTTCTAATGTTTCAGTATCTTTTGTCAACGCACAAGGATTTGGCTTCTTTGAACCTGCCCAAATGTTTCTGGTAAGTTTTTCCAAATTTCGGAGCCACTCAGGTTATTCTGGGCAATTATCAACTGCAAATGATTTGCTGATACAACTTCTTGCTATATTGTGTTCCATGCTATGTTCTTCGGGCCTTCATAAAAAACTTTATCATTACAATAAACTAGGATTTTTTTACACAAGACCAGAAAAAGTTTCGAGCTTTCAGTTGAAAATGAGCATTTTCTGTTGTATGGAATCCATTAAGATGCTGTTGCTTGGAATCTTCAATCGCTTATACCTAAACACATTGTTGGCCCCGATTTATAAAAGTCAAACGAATTTCTTATCAGTTACTTTTCATAAAAAATTTTCGGTCAAAGTCAAAAACCGTTGTTTAACCGCGTTAATTAGATGTCATTTTAAAGAGTTAAAAGTCATGAGTGAATATCGTTTCTTTCTTTTCTCGAATGTACCATTTATAGTTTCGATTAGAAATTTTTGGTTCTGAAAAACGAAGTGAAGAAACTGACCATTGAGATACGTCAAGAAAAACCCATACAAAATCTACCTGATATTGTCTTATGTCAAAATCACAAATTTGCCATTTTTTGCAACATTCGCCCAAAAAGTGAAAAATGAATGAAAACATAGTTCATCCAATAACGATTGGCCAGCATAAAAATAATATCTACGAGCTTTTCACCCTCTCTACCAAACCAATTCAGTATAGTCATTCAAAAGGTTGGGTCAACAAACGTGTTTCGGTTTACAGGCTATAGCGGCTGAACTAAGCAAATTAACTAGTTACATGTGGGAATAGTGTGAACTCATGGCTGGGTGTCAGAATCTCCTGATCCCAGACCAGGCACTTTTCCTCTGGTTCCCAATTTGATCGCAGTGGATGGAACTAATGCTTTGATTTTACCTACAGTTATTGACTTTAATGGTCCAGACAGAATAAGTTAAGTTTTAGAAATGAAAAAATAAAGCCAATGAAAAACTCCACTGACAATATTAGTTCAATGAAGTCCAATATTGAAAAGAAAGATTGCATAAAATGTGCAAATTGTCTAAGAATTGGGCCACAGATTCAACCAGCAGTTTTGTCGTAATTTTCGATTGATGAAAAAAGTCAAAAATTATCCGTTTTTGAGTTCTTTTTACCTGAATATTGCAAATAAGTTAAGCCATAAATTTTCAGGTTGTTTTGCATTTTTTTGTTTCGACTACCTTGTTATAGACAGCTCAATTTGTGGAAAGCGTGTTTCAAATTTCAATTTTAATTTGGTTTGTCTGGATACTTTAAATAACCCGCACTGAGGTTCCATGAATAATATTCGATTTTAAATTTTTGCCGTTATAATGGAACTCCATTACATTTTGGGACAACGCATGAAAAATTTTTATAATCCATTTTTTTGAAGAACTTAAATTGTCTAAAATCCACTTTAAAACCATTTTAACGGATTATATAATTTTAAAATTGGCATAATGTTTTGCCTTTTTTTCTGCACAACTTGCTACTTTTTCTGCATTACCCACAGCCTACTCAAAATTTTGAACCTACTCGAAATTTTGCGCTGAGAGTTTGAGTCTGAAAAGTCTGGACATAAGATCTGGAAAGTCTAGACATGAGTCGCGCCAAGGGTCGCACCGCATTCGGATTCAGACCCAAATTGCATAGTCGCGCCGAGAGTTTGAGTCTGGAAAGTCTGGACATGGTTCGCGCCGTTGGCCGCGAAAGTCTAGAGATAACAAACTTTCGCGACCCATGTCCAGATTTTTGCGACCAAATTTTGGTATCTCCAGACTTTCGCGACCCATGTTCAGACTTTCGCGACCCATGTCCAGATTTTTGCGACCAAATTTTGGTATCTCCAGACTTTCGCGACCCATGTTCAGACTTTCGCGACCAAATTTTGGTATGTCCAGACTTTCGCGACCCATGTTCAGACTTTCGCGATAAAATTTTGATATGTCCAGAAATTCGCGGCCCACGGCGCGACTCATGTCCAGACTTTCCAGACTCGAACTTTCGGCGCGACTATGCATTTTGGGTCTAAATCCGGATGCGGCGCGACGCTTGGGTAACATTGCACGGGCTCTTTGTAAATGTGGATGTTCTTTTGTGCTGTTTGTCCTATATTGCAACATCTATCACCATCGCACTCATTAAGGTCTTCTTGAATCCTTTTCTTCGCTTCATCTGTCAAAATAGCAAAAACAAAATGCTGTTGGTTTAATCATTGCTCATTCGTCAGCTTTCATTGCATCGTTTGAAGTTGGACCATTAGTGAACATTGGATTAGTTTAGACTATTTACCTAACCAGGAAAATCAACTGATTTAACCACCTTAACCCTAGAAAAACATGAAAATTGTCTTTGCGTCATATAACAGTCTTTGCACCATATAATCTGCATAATTAGAATATTTTAAGTGTGCCTTCTTATTTATTTTTTTTTTTTGAATATTTTCTTGAAGGAGAGTTTTGGGGATTATTTTTTTCATTTTTTTTGTGTTGAGTTTGATTTTTTTGTGCAAAACCAATACTTTCGAGCTGAACGTTGATTTTCGTGTTCTTAAATGACAAGTTTTGTGATTGGCATGATTGAGGCAGCCTTTAAGGGCTCAGTACTTTTTGGTCCCTTTAGACTGACAAGTTCGAACCAAATATTATTGACCTTGCTCGGATATTGTGTAGCAACAACATGGATTTCAGAATTCGATGATTTTGGATGATATCATGACCTATGTAATGTATAATTCTGATAAAGCGGTTGTCTGTAGAATTAGGCTTCCTGGATTTTTCAGCTCTAAAAACTGTTCCAGAAAAATTTGCTTTTATATAGGGTGAAAATGCTTTGTAAAATTAAAACAAAAAGAACCAAAAAAGCGAGGATCTTTTTGCGTTCCCCCCATTTTTTCAAACTTCAAGGAAAAAAATTAAACGATCGTTTTTACCAGGGGCGGATTTAGGGGGGGGGGGGCGGGGGGGGGCGGACGCCCCCCCTCAGGGATTCGACCCCCTGCCGACCCAGGGGTCCCCCCTTTGATACTTTTTCAGACATCCATTTTTGGCAGACCGACCCTAAAATTTTTCTAAAGGCGCCTTCGGCGCCAATATATACTAACTTTGAGGGGGAGCGCGCGCCAAAAAAAACGCTATTTTTGTCTAAATTTTTCAAAAAGTGCCCAAAAACGGCTTTTTTTTTACTGTTTTTTCAAAAATTTGCCTGCGGCGCAGAAAATTTTGTCAAAATAGGGGCTAAACAGTGCTTTGGGAGAGCTCGAAAAATCAATTTGGTCGACCTAAAAAAAAAAAAAAAAGGTCGTCAAAATTTCCCCCCCCCCTCGAGAAAATCCTAGATCCGCCCCTGGTTTTTACCATCATTTTCTTGGTAAACTTCTAAGTTTTTGAAAATTGCTAATTTCGCCGTTTTCTGTACTATTTGCACAAAAATTGTTATTTGATTGTGGTGCAGCAAAATTTGTAAATTTTCAATTTTACGATCAAACGCTTTTTCGATCAAATACTCTCTTTTCTCAGGGGTTCGACCCCCTCACCAACCAAAGTGTCCCCCTATCGTGTTATTTTATAAAGACCATTTTCGACCGACCACCCGGCAACGCTTAAATTTTTTTGAAGGCGGATTTGGCGCCAAAATATCCTATTTTAGAGGGGAGCTCGCACCGAAAAAACACAATTTTTTGGTCAAAGTTTTCCAACAGTGTCCAAAAACAGCGTATTAGACCTGTTTTTTCAAAATTGTCTGCGGCGCAGAAAATTTTGTCAGAATAATGTCTTTAAAGTGTTCTGGGAATGCTCGGAAATTCAATTTGTTCTACCAAAAAAAGGTCGACAAAATTTCAAAAATTATTGAAAATCTGCCCAGTCTCTTCTAGAAAATCTTATATCCGCCCCTGTAGTTAGTTATCAACCTAAAAAATGGATTGTTTTTTTTGTTTGAAGCAAAAAATACGAGCGAAGAGATTTTTCGATGTATCAAAGATTTAGAGAAGTAAGATTTTTCGATGTATCAAAGATTTAGAGAAGTAAGATTTTTCGATGTATCAAAAATGTAATAGATTTTGAATTTTATATGTAATATCAACGCTGATTTCTTCAACTTCACTGAAATCTTAGCTACCCATAATGAACCAGAGGTAGATTTAGGTGCCCCCTCCTACCCTCTTAGATTCAACTCCTGCTTTTTAGTACTATTTGACATATTTTTTTTGCCAAAATATCAGTTTTCGGCTCTATTTTCAAAAGTGCGAATTTTTTGTCAAATAAAAATTTGAGTGTTTTGGGATAGCGCTGAAAATCATTTTAATCCAAAAATATTTGAAATTATGCAGAAGTTTTTGTTTAACCAGAGAGGAATTTGGAACCCCACATACGAGTTGCTGTGAGATCTAAAAATCTCAGTGTTTTACCAAAGTTTTCAAAACCGTAGAAAAAATCATTTTATCAAACGTTTATCAGTAATTTTTAATCATGTTAGTTTTTCACTACTTTTTTCTTGATTAAAACATCACTCTTTCAAAAATTTTTAAAAACCTGCTGATTTTGAGAAGCGGAATGGTAGCAGGATTACTTTATTTTAAAAAACTGAAAATAATGCTGCAAACAAACTGATATTTTGACAAAATTTTTTTTTTTATGCATTGTATTTCTTATCAGTTAAAAAAAGCTTTAATTGGTGAAAAAAAGCAATTATGATACACTAAAAATTGAAAAATAACCTTCTTAAGTTTTATTTTGAAGGAAAAACTTTGTTATGAAGTGTAGATTCTTCTTCCGGGGAGTCGTCTCCTCTAAGCACGCTTTCACTCTACTTAACGGCCGCAGAGTTTCTCCCCTTTATACCGTGTAATGGCGGGGGACACCAAGGTAAGATATGAACCACAACCCCGAAAGGGTTATGTTGGTTGTTAGACTAAATCGGCCGATCAAAGGATTACGCAACTTGCCTCTTAATTTCTGCTCTTTTCGGCTCTCCTTTAAAGCTTCTTGCTGGTTCAGCAAATCGTGGGCACAATGAGTAAATTCTCGATCGCAAAGAAAGTAAAACAATTTACAGTGCCCTTAATGAGCTAACTACTATTTAGCAATTTCTATATTGAAGCTTGCGTCCTGTTCCAATGAATCGCTCATCAGTTTTCGGTTGACTCGATCCGAAACTCGCCTACTCTAGCAGAGCAGCGACACAACTAGCTCAGGCCGGTACTAAACTCGGGATCCAGCGCAACTTGCTCGCACAACTATTTCAACCCGGTACTACACTCGGGTTCCAGCGCAACTCGCTCACTAGCAATAATTGTTCTCTTCTCTGGTTGAGAACCAACTACTCCTAATAGTAGTCAACAACTGTTCTGACTCTTAAAAGCTCTACGGGACGCTCCAATTCCTTATCTTTCACTACACTGAGTCTTAGTTAAGTCACGCCATTCGCTATCAATCCTGGTATCCGCTTAAGTCACCCGTCCGCACATGTTTAAGACTATATCCCTCCCATTGTCAACTCTGCCACGTGCCAACTTCGGGTTCTTTTATCAATCATTTCACGCTTATTAGATACCCGGTATGCGGTAGGTGTCACAATTTGACCTAGCAAACAAATGTCATACGATTCTAATCAACCAACTCCTGGACTCTGTGAACTTCAGCTCTCGAGTTCAACTCAACCTCCAAACCATGCTATGTTTACTCAGTAATCCTCCCAAGGTCTTTATTTTAATTATGCCGTTAACGATCCGACCTCCCAAGGGTAGGGGGAGACCCTTTTCATGGGTAGCTAACTAATTTCAAGCATCTAAATTTTCTATCTGTACTCTATTCCAATCCCGACTTTCTAACTATCAAAGGAACGAAGTTCGTCTATTAGGAGTCAAATCAAACCAGAAAACCACCACCGGGAAGCCAAGTAAAATACTAATTCTCATGCTACGGTTCTAATACTATCAGTTTGCACTGGGACTACTTTTCTTAAGTCTAGTTGAATTGCTATTGATAGATCATCCGCCAAGGTAAACTAATCCCATTATTTACCAAGTCCACTTTGAATTAAGTCTACTACTCCAAGGTTGCAATGTAAAAACTATATCTCTATCAGCTTCTGCTCTAGTTCCCAAAATATAAGTTTTCCCCCAACTGTTGCAAGGTGAATCATTCTCATTTCCAGGGGTTGGGCTGGGGAATACGCCACTTTCCGGTGTTAATCTTGGGGTTTTTCGTGCAATTTTGGGGTCAAAAAGCCCAAAGGTCAACATAAGGTCACCCAGGGATCAATCGGGGTCAAACTTCCATATTTGGGTTCAGAATCCCATGGGGGTCCTAACTACCAAGTTTCATTCATATCCCATTAATGCTTCACAAGTTATACCATTTCTAAGGTCCATTATCATTTTTTCCAGAAAAAGGCTATTAACACCGGAAGGAGCCGCAGGAGGGTTTTTACTCACGAGCGTTTTTTTTGGGTCCGTATTTTAAGTCCATTGCCGCAATAAATTCTTTATACCACCGTTCATCATTTCGCGTAAATTGCCTATCTCCGGTCTAAGGTGGTGTTTTTCCAAGTGCTAATAGCTTCCGGTCCAACCGCCAAACGCCGGTTTTGATTCAAATTATAATATAGGATGTATCTTGCCACTACTTATCATCCTTCAAAGTTTCAGCTCCCTGCGCTCATCGGTGGCCGAGAAACTACTTCAGGAAGTTAGGGGTAGGTTTGTTCACTTAGAGCATAAAACCAGGAGTGGGCGTCTTAGGCGTCTGGGGTTCCAAACTTAAGCTTCCCTTAACTAGGCCTTCAACATACTAGAGTTTGAGCCCAATATCGCCGCTAATTTCCGAGTTCTGATAGGGCCATTTACACTTCCGGGGCCATTATCACTTACCCCCAAGGGTCGGACGGGTCCCGATTTTTGCATGCCCTGGTCGAATCATCTCTAGTATCGCTCCTCTGATTTTCATAACTTTAGCTTTCTTAGTTCCGATTTTTTTTGTGGGGTGGGTTTCGCCGATTTTGTCAAATTTTGTTTTCTGGCACAGGAGGGACGAGATCTTCGAAGAATGAAATATTTTGAACTTCAACCTTTGTTTGATGTACTACTTAACTTAATGACGAATCAATCTTACGCTCAAGTTACTATAGCATGTAAGATAGTAGAATCGCCAATTCTACAGTCTTCCCTTCTAGCCTATTATTCTCCCGAATAATGCTAAAAAACAAAGTTTTTTTACCATCTCTCTGCTAAGATATATAGCCTAATCTATTACCTCAACTCGACTCTTTGTCTAATATCTAATCCCTCTTTTAACACTTTTTTTTGCAAAATTAGACTCGCTTTTTCTGCTATACTACACCGCCTTGTACTACTCTCCAGTTTTTGACACAACTTATATGCACCATCGCTTACGTGTTGCGACGAAGCGAACCGCGGGCTTCAGTTTCCGTAGACTCTTCTATAATCAATTTATCTATGTTAGCACCAAGGGTCGCTTCCTTGAGTGAAGCAACTAGGAGTCTAAGAAAGATTTTTTAAGGCGGTGTGAAATACCTCAACCATTCTTTTGAAACAGTAAAAAGTTCCATCAAAAATTTCACTCAGTTTCTATCCGTCCTACTGGTAGAAATATTTCTAAAGCAAAAATAAATATCGCGGATGAGATTAGTAAGGTAGAGGGGGAGAAAAGGTTTTCAGTTTTACTCACTGCAATCCGGCAATTTCACACTTCCGATGTCTCACCTCAAGTCTTCTACTGTCATTTCCATCTGTCTACGAGGTGCCTGTAGTCCTGCTGCGGCACCGTCCAGTCACCTCCTCCGTCTTCATCCGTCACCTGATCGTCGGGTGGTCGCCAGCACTGCCTGGGGATCTCGCATTCAGATTTAACCCAGCCCCGGTCAACTTCCGCTTCCCCGAAGGAGTCCACACTTTTCCATCGATCAATTAAGTTATGAGAACTGGCAGCCTTCTTTTCTTGAGGCCCCACTTTCCTTCTGTCGTCAAATCCACCTCGTTCTTCATCTGTTCGGCATCCCTTGAAAGACCTGAAGAAACGTTCTGATCTGCTACTTGCTTGCAGATTTAGACGTTCGTCCCATACTTTCGTAGACATTCTGTGTTCGCACGTCGTTTCCGTCATCTCCTGGCACGATTCAGCCCAAGTAGTTTTTGTTTCGTCCGTGTTTTGCCATCTGACCTTTGGACGGTTTCATTCATCATCTGTCCTCCCGCAGAGGTATTGTCCCCACTACTCAGAAAACTATCTGCAGTCTCGTCCTCGTCAAAACTCAACTCATCATCGTCAGATCCGTCGAAAGAACCCTTCGTGTCGTTCTCATTCCCGCCCGGAGCAATCGTGAGGACGCTTCGTGTATTGTCTCTGTGTGACAGCGAGGATGTAATTGGGCGGCTCAAAATTGGAAGGAAACGGGGAAATAATCCAATTCCACGCATTGACTCCCCCGCATCAATCAATTTTCTACTAGTAACCTCGCATATTACCACAGCATTCTCTTCACTATGCTCATCGACCGATTTCACATTGTGTCCTATCTCCGTCGGGCAGACGCGTTCCATTGAGTTGTCAACAGGTTCGCAATTCTCCAGATCGCCTTCTCTCAAGGAGCCATGACTCATTCCCTTCCACTCGTTTTCCTGATCGCTACTTTCGGAAACTTCGGTGCCGACTCGCTCGGCAGCATCGCCAACTGTTCCCACTTCGCTTGTTTGATTTTCGAGTGTCACTGCCACGTCACGCCCAGCCATTTCTGTGCCAGATTCTGCACTCTCGGGGTAAGCCAGCGCCCACTTTGGCGGCTTTGCACTCTACGCCTCACAAGAGTCTGTAGTCACAGCTGCGTTGACGCATACTCTGCCTGTCTCCATTCCATCTCGGACCCGAAATCGCGGTCTCCCAGGACATCTGAGTTTAACCTCAATTGGAATACTGCACTTTTTTCCAGTTTTCAAAACTTCGTTCTTCATGTCGAAAACGAATTCCTTGTTCCGTTCATACCAAACGAGTCCAAGCGTTAGATCATCATCCAGTCCATCGACCACCAAGACATTGATCGTTCTGGTAAACTGTCCCAGTTGCAGCACAACCGACGCTTTGCCAACTGCACCCAAATTGTCTCCTGTTTTTGTCTCGAGAATTTCCTCGGCCTGTCTCAGGGGCACCTCTGATCCAATCAACCGGTAGGTTTTGTAGCTTAACATGGTCCATTCAATGTCGGGATTCAATTCAACTTTGGCCGCCCTTCCGTTGACATAACAATTTGTGAAGGCGCGACATGGCATCCAGTACTTGTCGTCCTGTTCTACAGAAGTCGATGAAACCATCTTCTCACCCGTGTCCGTTGTTGGCTCACAACAAGGTTCTTCTCCCTTGTAAGCGTCCATCTGCTTCATTGCCCCTTCTTCTTCCCCAGCTACAGAATGCATTGGCGATACTCCAACAAGATCAATTTTCTGGGCTCGCGAAGCTGAATCCCATTCAAATGGCACTGCAGAGTTCGGATCGGCACTCCTGAAAAGTTGCTTTGACTTCTCATCATAGAAACTTCCTATACATTCGTTCATCCATCGAATAATTAGAACCATGTCCGAGTCAATCTCGTGGTTCCCCATGATTACGGTTGAGAAAATTCCTTTTAGTCTCCCCAGCTTGATTTGCACTGAAGCTAATCACACCACTTCGACATCTCGGACATTCCCGTCACATCTTCCAATCAATCTTCCGTTGAGCCGGTCGTGACTGCAACGTCTGAAAAGCATCCAGTCGCATCAAGTTGACCGCAATCTCGTCGTCGAGTTCTGTGTCCATATGCACGCCATTTGCTAACGCACTCACAGACTTCCTGCGCGATTCATCTGATCTCGTTCTCGACCCTGCGTTTGATTCGACTTCAGTTGCGACCTCAACGTTACCCTGGCTAGGTATAGAATCGAAACTTTGGGTCTCAGCGCGGGCAGTAAGTTCTGCTTCACCGCTACGTGGTCCTGACTTGACGCCCTCTTTGCCAACAGGCTCGGCCAATACACCAAACCCTTCGTGGGCAGGCTGGGCTGGCTGGTTTTCGTCTTTAACTTTGCTCGCTGCTCTTGGGATCTCTGGGTTTCTATCTCAGTAGCCGCCACCACAACGCTCTGTCGCATCCAGTCGCTCTGCGAATGTCCCAATCTGCGCATACACTTCTGCCTGGCCCAAAACAACAACGTCACTAACCTGATCAACCACCACTCGTGAAATTTCCCGTTGAACGGCTCAAGCTGAGGGGAAGATTCTAGGATCATGAAAGCCCATACATTCATCATGTGGACTTCAGGAGTCTCCTCCAGCTCTATCCGAACTAGCAGGTTGTCACAAACCCATCAACCAGGTGCTGTTTCGGGTTAACCTCGTTTTTCCCCTCAGCCGCTTCCAATAGTTTTGTACTACCCGATGAATCGTCGTTATCATTTCGTCACGAATACGTTATAGTCGTTAAATCGGGTTCTGTTATCGTGGTTTGTTCGCAAACCATACTTGTATTCGGCTTCTTCGATTCTTCCGAATCTTGCATCGTCATCTTCTTCTTAGTCCCAACTGCTTCCTCGTTCAGCACGATTGTCACTGTTTCTGGTAGTTTCTCAAATTTCACTGAGACTCGCTGCATAGCATCAGTCTCGTGGCAGATGGCTGACTATTTGTCGATCATAAACAAACCATGACACCCTTTGAGCTCCCGAGCACTGAGGACCACATCGGAGTCAAGTACGCCATTGCTGGAATTTTCCAAATTCAATCTTCGCCCGGATGTATCCAAGGGTCTCAATTTTTCTATTATTCTCGTTGAAGGTTGCTTCCAACTTTCGAGTGAACCTCCGGACAGCGGCAGCGAACCCGAAGAGCTCGAGCAGTCCTTCAGATATCAGATTGCAGCTTGTCGTATTGTCAATCTCGATAGCCGCTACCTCGCCGCAGACTCTGCCACAAACGAAAGCTCGTCTCATGTCAGCCCATTCGAGTCGGGGGTGCACCCAATTCTCGTGCCGAGACTCTCGGACCATCGGAGTGGGCTATACTCTTCCACATCCTGCTTTCGTCCTAGTGATGACCTATCTCTTCCAGCAATGGCACCGAACTACCGCCTGCATGAATACAGCGTCGCTGATTTCTGATTACCGACCCTGACTTCTGATTTTCTCTTTAGTGTGCCGAGACTGATCAACATAGGTACAAACAAGTTCTCGAAATCAATAACTGCTATTTTCTCGGTTATTGATCCTATCTCCAACTTCATGAACGTCCAGCCATGAATTACAGCGCCGTCATGCCTTGGACCGCAGTAGCTCTTCAGTTTTTTGCTCGGATGCATCATTCTAAACTCAGCGTAGTTGATCCAATACGAACAACCCACACTCACTGGTTTGGTTTCCAGCAGAAACACATTGTCAAATATCTCTTTGAAAAAAACTTCATTTGCTGCTAGGTTGCCCACTCCATTTTCTTGGTCGTGGTTTAGTCTATTCTTTGTCAAACACTCGTCGTTGTTGAATCCAAAGATCATTATTCGCTTGATAAAGAAAGCCCACCCAGGAGCGCCAATGTAGATTCTTTTCCATGGAGTCGTCTCCTCTAAGCACGCTTTCACTCTACTTAACGGCCGCAGAGTTTCTCCCCTTTATACCGTGTAATGGCGGGGGACACCAAGGTACGATATGATCCACAACCCCGAAAGGGTTATGTTGGTGGTTAGACTAAATCGGCCGATCAAAGGATTACGCAACTTGCCTCCTAATTTCTGCTATTTTCGGCTCTCCTTTAATGCTTCTTGATGTTTCAGCAAATCGTGGGCACAATGAGTAAATTATCGATCGCAAAGGCAGTAAAACAATTTACAGTGCCCTTAATGAGCTAACTACTATTTAGCAAATTCTATATTGAAGCTTGCGTCCTGTTCCGTTGAATCGCTCATCAGTTTTCGGTTGACTCGATTCAAAACTCGCCTATTCTAGCAGAGCAGCGACACAACTAGTTCAGGCCGGTACTAAACTCGGGATCCAGCGCAACTCGCTCGCACAACTATTTCAACCCGGTACTAAACTCGGGTTCCAGCGCAACTCGCTAGCTAGCAATAATTGTTCTCTTCTCTGGTTGAAAACCGAGTAATCCTAATAGTAGTCAACAACTGTTCTGACTCTTAAAAGCTCTCCGGGACGCTCCAATTCCTTATCTTTCTCTACACTTAGTCCTGGTATCCGCTTAAGTCACGTGTCCGCACATGTTTAAGACTATATCCCTCCCATTGTCAACTCTGCCACGTGCCAACTTCTGTTTCTTTTATCAATTTTTTCACGCTTATTAGATACCCGGCATGCGGTAGGTGTCACAACTTGACCTAGCAAACAAATGTCATACGATTCTAATCAACCAACTCCTGAACTCTGTGAACTTCAGCTCTCGAGTTGAACTCAACCTCCAAACCATGCTATGTTTACTCAGTAATCCTCCCAAGGTCTTTATTTTAGTTATGCCGTTAACGGTCCGACCTCCCAAGGGTAGGGGGAGACACTTTTCATGGGTAGCTAACTAATTTCAAGCATCTAAATTTTCTATCTGTACTCTATTCCAATCCCGACTTTCTAGCTATCATAGGAACGCAGTTCGACTATTAGGGGTCAAATCAAACCAGAAAGTCACCACCGGGAAGCCAAGCAAAATTCCCACCTGTTCATACTATTTAGGAGACTAATTCTCATGCTACGGTCCTAATAATATCAGATTGCTCTGGGACTACTTTTCTTTAGTCTTGTTGAATTGGTATTAATAGATCACTCGCCAACCTAAACTGACCCCATTATTCACCTAGTCCACTTTGAATTAAATCCTCTACTCCACGGTTGCAATGTAAAAGCTGTATCTCTATCAGCTTCTGCTCTAGTTCCCAATATAAGTTTTCCCCAATTTTTGCAAGGTTTCCCATTCTCAGTTCCAGGATTTGGGCTGGGGAATACGCCACTTTCCGGTGTTAATCTTGGGTCTTCTCGTGCAATTTTTGGGGTCAACATAAGGTCACCCAGGGGTCAATCGGGGTCAAACTTCCAGATTTGGGCTCAGAATCCCATCGGGGTCCTAACTACCAAGTTTCGTTCATATCCCATTAATACTTCACAAGTTATACCATTTCTAAGGTCCATGATCACTTTTTCCAGAAAAAAGCTATTAACACCGGAAGGAGCCGCCGGAGCTAGGGGTTTTTGCTCACTAGGGGTTTTTTTCGGGGTCCGTATTTTATGTCCATTGCCGCAATAAAATCTTTATGCCACTGTACATCATTTCGCGTAAACTGCTTATCTCCGGTCTAAAATGGTGTTTTTCCAAGTGCTAATAGCTTCTGGTCCAACCGCCGGTTTTGATTCAAATTATAATATAAGATGTATCTTGCCACTACCTATCATTCCTCCAAGTTTCAGCTCCCTGCGCTCATCGGTGGCCGAGAAACTACTTCAGGAAGTTAGGGGTAGGTTTGTTCACTTAGGCCATAAAACCGGGAGTGGGCGTCTTAGGGGTCTGGGGTTCAAAACTTAAGCTTCCCTTAACTAGTCCTTCAACATACTAGAGTTTGAGCCCAATACCGCCGCTAATTTCCGAGTTCTGATAGGGCCATTTACACTTTCGGGGACCGTTATCACTTAGGCCATATCGGACCCCCCAAGGGTCTAACGGGTCCCGATTTTTGCATGCCCGAGTCAAATCATCTCTAGTATCGCTCCTCTGATTTCCATAACATTAGCTTTCTAGTTCCGGTTTTTTTTTGGGGGGGGGGGGTTCGCCGATTTTGTCAAATTTTGTTTTCTGGCTTAGGAGGGACGATATCTTCGAAGATTGAACTATTTCGAACTTTACCCTTTGTTTGCTGTACTACTCAACCTAATGACGAATCAGTCTTACGCTCAGGTTACTAGAGCATGTAAGACAGTAGAATCGCCAATTTTACACGAAGGATTTCAAATTAGCCTAAAAGTTGTACCTCATAGAATACATAAAATTGGAATGTGTAGTGTTTTTATTTTATAAAAGGTTAACCTGGGAAGCTTCAAAATTCGCCTCTAGAGCTAAAGATAATCCTTCTGTAGTCCATGGATAATTTTTCAAGTTAGTAAACAGAAAATAAACTTTTACCCAAACAGAGCCAATTTTTTATCGGAATTTTTCAAAAGCAAAAATAATATTTCCGAAATGGGCAAACTATGAAGTTTGTAAATGTGCGATGATCTCTCTTTGTCAACTTTTAACTGTGATTTTGAGGGTTTTTTTTCAGCTGATTCCACCCATTCATGGGAGAAATGTGAGGAACCTGGTGGCAACCAGGGCCATCCGAACCCCCAACCCGATTACCTGTTACTTTTAATTGTGAACATGCAAGCACATGAAAAAAAAACCTATTCGTTTAGGAAATAAAACTTACGTTCATTTAGGATTTTATACATAGGCAATTAAATTTTTTTCAGGGAAATTCAAGTATGCTTACTATTAACAGTATGGTATTAACAGGGGTAAAAAAAGTGATTGTTTATGCTCATGAACAAGCTGGAAAATGCTGTCAAAGTTTCAAATGAACCAATTTCTGTCTGTTTTCTTACGATAAAATATGGTAAAATAAGGTAATGATAGACTCGACCACAAATAATGTCAAAATGTAAAGCTCTTTTCCACTATCCTGTCCCCCCGTAAAACGTGGTCATAATGCAATGAAACTTGGCATGGTGAATATACTTACTATTAGGAACAGATTTGCGCTTCATGCTTTACATCGTAATATCACGCATTTCATTTGGCCATAAAAACACGTAAAATATTTATAAAAACAAAAAATTTGAAAGGTGGGGGGGGGGGTGGAAAAAAGCCAAACTTAGGTCTCCAGTTTGCACGGATAGATAAGAATGAGAAAATTGTTGTCGATCTTATGACAGGACATCAATCTAATGCATATGACAGACGTTGCCACCTGCGTGATCGTATGCATATTCATTGGCGCCATAATTATCGGCGTCTTCTCGCGCATATTCAGACCTCGAATAATCCCCTGCAGAAGGTGCGTGTTCTGAAAAAAAAACATATTTTTCATATAATTTGATTAGACACGTTTGTTTGCAAAGAAACTTTCCAAAATACGAGCATTTCAATTCTTTCTGATTTATGAGAAATTATTTGATTCAAGTTTCAATTCTTTTGAGAAAAAATGGTTCATAATAACAAAACTTATACTAAATTCATATTCACAAAAAAAATGAGGAATACAAAAACCAGGAAAAATACAAAGCTACTTTCCAATTTTTTTAGAGATTTTTTTTATAGAAAGTTTCTAAAATTTAAGCAAAATTGTTTGTTTTTAGGCTTCTAATCAGAAATACAGTTCTGATAGAACGTCAATAGACCACATGGCTTATTTTCAAACGTCTTTGATGTTCAAATGAGTACAAACGTTTAAAATATTTCAATAGATTTTTTAATTCAAAAAACCTAATTCAAAACAACTTCTAAAAAGTTTGTTTTTAAAATTATAGTCAAGACCAAATTATATGTAGCAATAGCTGAAACTACCATGTAGGTTTGAAGATATGAAATGCTTAACTAATCGCCACTGAGTGAATTAAATCTTACCATTGCGATGATTCATGAGAAGATAAATGGCCACGACTATGCTAGTGAGAGTGGCAAAGCCCAGCATTGAAGATACGATTAGGTTTCGCTGGTCCGGTTTGCACCCACAACAACCCGGCTGTTGGACATTTCTCGCAGCCAGATGTCGTGATTCATCTGTTTGAAAATAAGCATAAAAGCTATTGGGAACATTAATTGGTTATCTATTTACACATTTTTTGCAAATATTGCTTAGGTTATTTCATGATTCGCAGGACGGAACTATGATTAGGTGGGCTGATAGTCTTTCATAGAACCTCTGCAAATTCTAGTTATCACCTTTTAATTTTTTTCTACTCAAATCAACTCACCAATCTCAAAAATGTTTTTTTTCCAAACTTTTCAAGCAAAGCTGTTGGAAGAAAAATTGTCAAACACAATAAATGGGGAAAGTTTAAAAGAGAAAAAAAAAGAAAATTTGAAGGTCCACGGAGAATGAAAACGAGGCGGCTCGTAAAACATTGGCCTAAAATCAAAAGAGTTGTTTTCGAAGCCTGCATTTAGACCAAAAAATGATTTTCATCAAATCGCAATACCCATTAGCAAACGTTTACAATATTTTTATGCCTTACGTCCTTGTAGAAAAAAAAGTAGTCGTTCTCCAATAGCAGCATTGTTTTCTAAGCATAAGTTTCGAGAACCGCTATGGGACTCGGCGACGATATAAATGTGTGAATAAAATGGAGGCAATTAAAAGAGCAGTCTCTGGGTGATAATATTATGGAAAACAGTTGTCGGGGAAAATGGGATTACTTACCTACAATAAGAGATGAGATGGACATACTGCTGATCTTTCCTTTTTGGTGATGTTACAGGATTTCTTCCTCTAATGATTGGATGCATATTGCTGCCTCTGAAGGTCGATAGGCAATCAAAAAACTACAGAGATGTGTTCATGCATTATTTGACAGAAGTAAATCTAATATGTCAAGTAAATCTCTGTATGAATTTGTAGAGCAAGCTCATGCTTTGAAAAGCAATATTTTTTTGGTTGAATTTGCAGCTAGAACTTGATTTTATAATTTTTGTCTTATTTATAATTTGGTTTTGAAAGTGAACTTTTTCAAAATTTTCCATTTTCTTATCAAGTACAAGTTTTGTCGACTGATTAAAAAAAGCTTGGGTTCTGACTTTTGTAGATGTATTTATTTTTTCTTTCATCTTTTGATTTTATTAGCTTGCTGTTCAATTTTCTCTCTCTCCTCTCTCTCTCTCCCTACCGTTTTCATTCATCTCTCTCTGATCTCTCTCTCTCTCTCTCTCTCTCTCTCTCTCTCTCTCTCTCTCTCTCTCTCTCTCGCTCTCGCTCTCGCTCTCCTCTCTTTCTTTTTCTCTCTGTCGGTTCAATAATTGTACAAATTGTCTGATCAATATCTCTGAATCGAACCTCAGCAATTCCGACCTGTTTAGCTTTGAAAGTTTTTTTCTAATGCAAAAAAAAACTGTTTTCTGAGTTCAATCGTTTTCGTTATGAAGTAGAAATAGCATCTATTTACACAAACTGATTTCACAAAAAAAACGATTAAAGACATGAAACTTCAATGCCGTAGGAAACATAAACCGTAAAAAAAACAAGACAAAAACATCTGTTTCAAACATTTAGACTTGGAAATAGGTTTTTATAAGTAGGAACTTAGATTTTGGAAAACCTAGACAGTAAAAAAATCAAATTAGCAATATTCGCAGGAACCAATTCAGAAAACCGAAAAAAATACATGAAAATTTAGTGCCGTAAGAAATGAAAACTGTAAAAATAAATAGAACAAAAAAAAATGGTTTCAATTTTTTTAATTTGGAAAAGTAGAGAACTTTGCCTATTTTTTGTGTAAACCACGCTCCTCGTCTGCTCTGTAACTATTAGATTTCAGCGTTTGGTGACAACAAACGACAAGGTACCTGTTCCATAGCTAAAGTTTTTCCCCTTTCCTCATTCAATCATCACTGGCAATTTAAAATGACTTTCATTATGTCTTTTTCTATGTAATTGACATTTTAAGATACTTTTGTCAAAAATAAATTAAACGCATGTTTTGCCAAGACTTGAAAGAAGCGTTTCACATTTTGATTTAGAGCCTTTTTTTACTTTTCTACCAGATCAAAAACTACAAACGTTTTGCTTGCAATAGAAATTTTGCATGTTATTAAATACTGAATATTGCATTTCAAATTGAAGTCCACCGATAGTTAGCAATTTCTAAACAGTTATCAGATAAGTCGGCAAGTTTTTTTAGGTGTGTTAAACTTTTGTGTGATAAGACTTATTGCTCAGAAACTCTCGCCCTCTCTCCTATTCGAAGCAACAACAAAAAATGTGTCGCAGCACAGACGCTAGAAGAAACTTGGCTTATGCCATCAAAAAAAATCTTGATATCGGAAGCTATTTGACTTTTCTTTGGATAAAAAACGACCAAATGTTTTCATTCTAAATTTTTTCCTCATAATTTTTTTTATTTCTAACCCAAAAAAAAAACAAAAAATGATTATGACTGTAAATTTTTGCCATCAAAGAAAAAACAGTGGACGTTTAAACCAATTGGATTTGGATAAATAGAGATTTTTGATCAAATTTTATGAAGAATCCCAATTCGGCATCGACGATGATATATCAGCATTTGAATCAAGAATCTTATCCAATCTATAGACTGTATGTTTTGCTTTTGACAATTTATTCCCAGCAAGCGATTGTTAAGTGGGGTAACAGTGAGATAAACGTACTGATCAAGCCGTCTCTTTGTGCTGACATAGATTTTTTTTCTAATCTCTATACTCTCTCGAGAGACGTTTTGTATAAGATTTCTTAATTCGTAATTCCGTTCTTATAATGACTTCGCATGGAAAAAATTTAGTTAAAAAAAGAAATTCCAATCCGAACAATACGCTGTCATTACGCTTCCTGTGGAAATGATGATGCAATGAACAAAAGTTACTGTGAGTTCTTATGTCACAAGTTGAGACAAAAATGTTTCTTTAATGATTGGTAAAATTATTTCATATTTTACAATACTATAAAAACTTTTCCATTCGGAAATTTCAACGAAATGTCTTGTTTTTTCATTTGAATTTTTGCGTTCCTCTAAATATATGTTTAGCTTTTATTGACATGATGTGTTTTTTTATTCTTATGTTGAAAAGTCTTAGAATATTTGTTTTTTATTTCGGTTTCCTCGAGTTCATTGATAATTTTCAAATTTTTGGTGGCTCTGCTATAAAATTTCATTCGCGAGGTGCAGCTTTACTTGGTGTCATTTTTTTAAAACACAAAACTTTAGTTAATCTTGCCAAAAAAATATTGATTGTTCTTTTTTTGATTTTGTAATTTGAATTCTATTTTTTCATAAAGCTTATAAATATAGAATTATTAGAGGAATTTTTCACTTGATTATAACATTCATGTGAAAACTATTTTGTTTGGTTTCCCATTGGAATAAAAAATCTAAGAGGCTCTTCAAAAAGTCATACTGTACTACTTCAAACGTTTCCTCCATAAAAAACTTTCTGGCACAGAATTTCCATGGGAAAAAAATCAATTTAAGGGACTTTCATGGTTTGTCTTTATGAAACCCAATTGGTTGTAAAGCATATGATTATAATTATTAGTCAAAACTAGTAGAAAGCAATTCGATTCATTCAAAGGGATTATAATAGATTACAATGGATTATAACGGTTTATATTAGAATATAATAGGTTTTTATAAGTAGGAACTTAGATTTTGGAAAACCTAGACAGTAAAAAATCAAATTAGCATTTATTCGCAGGAACCAATTCAAAAAACCAAAAAAATACATGAAAATTTAGTGCCGTAAGAAATGAAAACTGTATAAAAAATAGAACAAAAAAAATTGTTTCAATTTTTTAAATTTGGAAAAGTAGAGAACTATTTTTTGTTTTGTGTAGACCACGCTCCTCCTCTGCTCTATAACTATAAGATTTAAGCGTTTGGTAACAACAAACGACAAGTTTCCAATTTCAAAGCTTAAGTTTTTTCCCTTACCTCATTCAATCATCACTGGCAATTTAAAATGACTTTCAGAATGCCTTTTTCTAAGTAATTGGCATTTTAAGATATTTTTGTAAATTATAGCTTAAACGCATGTTTTGACAAAATTTGAACAAAGCGTTTCACATTTTGATTTAGAGTTGTTTTCTTACTTTTCTACCTGATCAAAAACTACAATTGTTTTTCTCGCAATCGCATTATTGCAGGTTATTAAATATTGTGTTTCAAATTGAAGTCCACCAATAAGTAAAAGTTTCTAAACAATTACTAGATGAGCAGGCAAGTTTTTTTTAAGACTGAAGCAACTTTTGTGCATTAGGTTTTATAGCTCAGAATACTTGCCTTCTCTCCTATTCAAAGCAACAACAAAAGAGTGTCACAGCTCAAACGCTAGAAGAAACTTGGTTAAGGCCACCAAAACAAATCTTAATCTTCGAAGCTGTTTGACTTTTCTTTGGATAAAAAACGACCAAATGTTTTCAATCTAATTTTATTCCTTTTTATTTCTAAAACAAAAAAGGACAAAAAATTGATTAGGATTGTAAATTGTTGCCATAACAAAAATACAGTAGATGTTTAAAACGATTGGATTTGGATAATTACAGGATTTTGATCAAGTTTTTCGTAGAATCCCAATTTCTTTTCGACGATTATATATCAGCATTTGAATCTTACCCCGATATATAGAATGTAAACTTTGCTTTTGATAATTTAATCCACCGCGAGCCAATGTAAGTGGGGAACAAAGATATAAACAAACTGATCAAACCGTCTTTTTGTGCTGACATAGATTTTTTTCTAATCTCTAACCTCTCTCGAGAGTTGTTTTTGAATAAGATTTTTTAGTTTGTTATTCATTTCTTTTAATGACTTCGCTTGGAAAAACTTTGGTTTGATTAATTTTTTTTTAAATCTGAACAATAGACAGTCATTACGCTGCCTGTGGGAATGATGATTCAAAGAACAAAAATTACTGTGAGTATCATGCCACAAGGTTTGGCAAGAATGTTTCTTTAATGATAGGTAAAATTGTCTCATAGCTTACAATACCATCATTAAAAACTTTTCTTTTCAGAAATTTCCACGAAAAGTCTCGTTGTTTATTTGCATTTTTGCGTTCCTCTATATATATGTTTAGCTTTTAATAACATGATGGGTTTTTTCTTCTTATGTTGAAAATTCTTGGAAGTTTTTTTTTTGGTTTCCTCGAGTTCATTGATAATTTTCAAATTTTCGAGGGTTAGGTTATAAAGTTTCGATCGCGATGTGCAGCTTATCTCCTGTGTCTTTTTTTTATAAAATACAAAAATTTGTGTAATCTTCCGAAAAAAATATTAGTTGTTCTATTTTGTATTTTGTAAATTGACTTTTATTTTTTCATAAAGCTTATAAAAATAGAATTATCAGAGGAATTGTGCACTTGATTTAAAAATTCATGTGAGAATTAATTTGTTTGGTTTCCCATTGGAATAAAAAATCTAAGAGAGTATTCAAAAAGTCATACTGTACTTCTTCAAACGTTTCCTCCATAAAAAAATATAATTCTCGCAAAGAATTTCCATAAAAAAATATCGATTTAAGGGATTTTCATGGTTTGTGTCGATGAAACCCAATTGATTGTAAAGTAATTGATTATAATAATTAGTCAAAAAAGTATAAATCAATTTTATCCATTCTAAGGGAATATAATGGATTACAATGGATTGTAAAAGTTTATATTAGAATATAATAAGTTTTTATAAGTATGAACTTAGATTTTCGAAAACCTAGAAAATAAAAACTCAAAACCTGAATGTTCAGATAGCTAAGCTGTGTTTTACTTTTGGCTACAGCAAAAACGTGCGTTGTTTTCTGCTTGTTTTTTTTCTACTTGTCTCCTCCTTCCCTAAACACTACCTATAACACACCATTCTTACTTCCTTCGAAAACCACCACTTCTCCTCCTCCATCACTTATATTAACCATAAAAATACGTGAAGTTTTCACCATCTACCACCACCCTCCCCCTCCCACGCACACCCACACACACACACACAAACACACAAACACACACTCCTAGCCCCCTACATACCTTTACGCCCTCCCCCAACTTATGGGGGTTGTCAAGTAGGTATGGAAGGGGTACGGTAGGTGCGTGTTGGGTTAGGTATGGGAGGTAGGGTATGTGGGGTTAAGTGGGGTGGGGTAGGTGGGGTAGGTGGGGTAGGTGGTGTTGGGAAAGATGGGGGTGGGAGGAAAGGTGGAGGTGGGGGTAGGCGTGCGGTGTAAAAATGGACGATTTCAACTTGAGTGTTAAAACTGTGAAGAACTGGGCTTAAAGTGTGAGAGATATGGTTTTGCAAAAGCAAACGGAATGCGAGCAGGTTTGGAATTCGAGTACGCTGTGAGTAATGCAGATAAAGCTACAAATTCTGCAGAAAATTTCGAAGAAATTTAAAGATATTATAACCCAGTACAATCCATTACAACGGATTTTGAATAACTATAACCGAATTAGTTATTCTCAAAAACATGGATTATAATGAACTATAACCGATTGCGTGGTCCCTAAAAATTAGTTAAAATCTATTAAAATGGCAACAATCTTGAGCACGAAAATTGAATATACTCGACTATCAACGATGGAACCTCACTGTGGGATGCTTCATCGCTCTATCATGAGAATCAATCAAATTATATCAGAATACAGAACCAAATTCGTAAACAAAACTTTTCCGCCTTGCCCAATTTCCCAAAAAATTTTTAAAGTTAATTGCTTTTTAGCAATTTTTTTGACTTATGTGAATTTACAAACCTTTATCTGATCAAGAGTGTTTTTGACACTCCCAATTTTTAGAAAATCGCTTTCCAAATTCTTCACCATTTTTCTGGAAATAAGTGGTGGATTTATATAACGCCCGTATTAAGCGACCGTTTTTAGTTTCAATTTTGTATGTCAGAAAAGTCTTGAATTTTTTTGCAATTTTCCCTTTCGAAGCCGCTCGATTTTCGTCAAAATTGAAGGACTTCCTTGACACTGAATCAACCAGATTCAGTTAATTATTTTCGGTCGACCAGAATTTTTACAAGAGTTGACCAGATTTGATACATGAAACCACCTCGTTGAGACATGAGTCGATCAGGGACATACATACCGCAGAGGACCAAGAGTAATTACATGAATCAATCAACTTGTTCGTTTTTGTTACAAAGATTTTTTTTTCATATTCAAAATTGCTGCCAATGAAAATCCTAGGAAAAATTATGTTACCATATAGTTATTTGTATAAAAAAACGCCACGAAATAAAATCATAACGATAGCTCCGTCCAAAAAATTTGAAATCACGCGCGTCTAATTAAATAGGATTAGATAGCGCCTCTAATTAAATAGGAGCGTCCTGACAAAGGAGCGTCATCCTTTGCAATCAAAAGGAGCGCTCTGACACTTCGAAGGAAGAGCATGTTTCCTGAAAGGTTTCCTGAAGAGCATGTTATGGGGTGGGGGTAGATACGCACACCTACCCCCACCCCATACACCATCACACCTCCCCCGCCTACACGACGCCCGCCAACCAACCCCCCCCCCCCCCACCCCACCTATGCTACCACACTCACACACACATACACACACACACACACACACACACACCTACACCACCCCACTTATCCTCAGCCACCCACCAAACTACCCTACCCCCTAAACACCTACCCCTCAGTTTAGGGGGCGTAAAGGTCTGCAGGGGGTTAAAGGTGTGTGAGTGTGTGTGTGTGTGTGTGTGTGTGGGGTGTATTTCACGTATTTTTATTGCGGTAAGTATACGCAGAGGGTAAGTGGTGGGAGAGAAGGTGGTAAGTGAAAGAAGTAAGGATTGTCGGTAGTGATTTATGCGGAATGATGACAAAATAGAAAAAACAGCTAACAGTACCTTTAGCCAAAAGTAAAATTCAATTAGCGATTGCATTTTTCAAGTCTTGATTATTTTTTAAAGGTTTTGGAAAACCCAGGCTCTGACTCATAAATTTTGATTGAAGTGATCTCTATTTTGTTTGTTTTATAATCAAATATTTTCAAAATTTGTGGACACAGAACATGAAAATCTGTGTTAGTCAATTAATATCCATGGAAACTGATTGCAGTAACAGTCTAAAACCAACATCGAAAAAAGGGTCGGTTTATACGGGCGTTACTTAAAATCACCCCTTTGCTCAACAAAAACGGCATTGATGAGTTTAGAAGCGTTTACTAAAATATTGAAAGTAACAAAAAAATGTTTTGACCAAATAAAGGTTTATAAGTTGATATGAGCCAAAAAGTTTATTAAATTGGGCAATGCACAAAACTAGTGGTTCACAAACCAGCCGAATTATAAGCCAACCAACCTATCAACCAGCCGTAATTACGTAGGTGCTATATAATAATTATGTAACAATTATATTACAGTTACAAAAATTATACAAATTTGATTTATTTGAAGTAATTTTATGGCTGGTTCATAAACTCCTCGCATTTCCGGTTGGATTTAAATTCGGCTGTTTTATTCCCATTCGCGGAATGTAATGTTTGCAGATTTTGTTTTCTGTTCTGATATAGTTTAATTGATCTGTATAATAGAGCGATTATTTATAATTGACAAAACTTGTGCACAATAAGAGGAATGAGTTGAGACTAGCGCGTTTTTCAATGGATAGAAAAAACGAAAATTTTCAAAATGTCAATTTTTAGTCGCTTTTTGTTCTGTTTTTGTGCCGAGTATCAGTTCCTTGTATCAATCTGAATTTAGTTCTCCATTGCACAAAACTATTTCGCAAAAAAATCCAGGACGGTTTCTTATTAACGATTTGTCTTACGATTTCTCTAAACCCAAAATCTTGTGCTTACAAGGCGGTGGTTTTCTGATGTGTTGACGTGGAGGCCGTGTCGCAGCAGCTGCTGTTTTCTTGCCGTTCTGAGCATCCATTTGAAAAACTTTTTTGTCGTTTTTATATGCACTGAAAAATAATCTGTTTCGATGGTTGTCTATAAAGAATTTGATGGCTATTACAATCATCTATCAGTTGATAAAGTTTTTTTTTAAATTTAGAGTCATTTTCCTTAATTAGTGTTTTCTGCTATTATAAAAGTTTGTTCAAAAGGAATTCAAAATTGAAGGATAATATACGCTTCGATAGATTACGTCTCAAATGGCATAATTCCCAAATGGCATAAAAATGAAAAATTTCCCAAATGGCATAAATTTTATGCAACAGTTGCTTTGGAAAAATCGAGAACAATTTTTTCGTGAACAATGTGAGAAAATTAGTCAAACTGTCAATTCAAATGTTGATTGACATTTTATTGTGAAAAACTTGTAGAACTTTTTATCAAAAGCAAGAAGCATAAGCTTGCGATTATTAATAAGCTTCTTGTGGTCAATTTTTTTTCGACAAATCTGTTGCTTAAATTTGTTTGGAAGCAATTAATTCCAAATCTTGTTCACATGCTTTCGTTCCTGACAAAATGATAGAAATAGAAATTGATAGAAAACGTTTAAATTACAATGAAAACTTGAAATTTATGCCATTTGGGAAAAGTTTCCATTTTTATGCCATTTGGGAATTATGCCATTTGGGAAGTTACCGCTTCGATATATACTTTAAAACAAAAGAAAAATTTACCTCGAGTGTGAAATTTCTTGCACCAGTTCCAAATAAACAGGAAACAGTTTTTGTAATAAGCGTGAATTAACTTCTGGCTGTGAAAAGAAAAAATTTTAAAAGAAAAAAAATTGAATGTGGCTAATTTCAGCTACAGAAAACAAACTTATCCGTCGCTGGTGTATGCTAAAAACCATATAACTTACATTTGTTTTGAAAATTAGTTCGGCTACAGAAAACGCAAGGAAAAGACTTTATGCGCAGTTTCCATAAAATCCAAAACAAGGTTCGCTCATTATTACGACCGAAAAGAGGTTGTGTTGATAGTTATCGGATAGCTATAAATATCGCGCAGAAAATTATAGACATGAATCCAGGGTTACGTTTGCTCGGAACAAAAAACTTGTTTCCTTTATAATTTAAGTATCTAATTTTTTGCAGGGATGATGAATGCTCCCCTTCTTCAGGTAATTGAGCCGCAGACCACCCGACCGTGGGAGCCGATTTTTGGTATTATATTATACAGAATATATTTTAAGCCAAAAAAATGCTTTTTTTAAGGCGTCTTTAGATGCATCATATACTAAATCGAAAGCAAGCTAATTTCGAGTACTTCTAAAAAACCAATTTTTGTCAACACTTTCCAAAAATCAAAGGCGGCATTCTGGCTTGTTTTTGTTCAAAAAAATGTCTGCAGCGCAGAAAATTTCTTGTAGCAGAAAGTTTTCTAGGGTTTTGGAATAGCTTGAGTTTCAATTTTGTTGCTCTAAACTGAAAAGTAAGCTAAAAAAAATACGTTAACATCTTATAGGAATCAGTGATACGGACATGAAAATAGATATCCATATTACTACTTGTGAGGGTCGACATACGACAAAAGCGAATCAAGATTATTTTCATTTGATTTTCAGATTAAAATCATGTTTTGTCAGGATCTTTAACATTTTTCTTCCTTGATTTGCAGCTAGAATTCACATTTATACAAGGTTTCAGCCACAAATACTTTTGCTTCGATTAGCAGCTAAGGTTCACATGACACGATGTAAGGAATATTTGATCTTGAAAATAAATTGTCTCATATTTTTACTAATTTCTCAACAGTTACCAAATATGTCGGCAGATATTGAAACGAGCTTGAACTCTGAAACATTTTCTCATTTTTTCTTTGACGCCAATTTTGATTAGAGATCTGATGAAGTCTGGGGGGGGGGGGGGGGGGGTTGGGGGAATTTATAAAAATCGAAAAAAAAATGTCGTTGACCAGGGTCGTTACATGAGTCAATCAAGGTCAGATTTTTCCGGCGGTTTGTGAAAAATAGCTTATCAATTTTAGGCTTCAATTAAAAACTTTTTTTTCAAATTGATTGAAAAATAATTTCAAGAAAAAAATTATAAATTAAAAGGAATGTTGAAAAAAACTATAAAATTCTTCTTGATTGAAAACTTATAAAACAAAAAATTGAAACGGTTCTCATCAGCCAATTGTGTTAAGCATAAATTAAAAATGTCAGCTTTAACTCGACAATATTTCGGAAAATTTGACCCAAAGAGCAATAAAGATTTTGATAACACTTTGTTCGACAGCAATTTTTTAACCAACAACGTTGACAGCAAAAGTTTTCAATTTAAAAAGTCGACAACGATGATTGGTCGACCCCAAATTTTGAGCAAAGGCAACGGTACATCTACAAATGTTCCATATTTCGGTCTTTTTAAATCGAAACCACCGTTATTTAGAATCCAAAAAACAGTAAGAATCCTGAAATTGATAGTTTGGAATGAATAAAAAACTTTCTGAGCAGAGAAAAATAACCAGAAACTGTTCAAGGGCAGAAGAGTATAGGGAACTTTAAATGGGTAAAGTTTATCTGATTGTTTTTGGCTGGTAGATTGTTCAGACTTTTGTGACAAAAGTAACGGAATATTTGTGCTCGGGGTGGTTTTTTCTTCAGACATATTTTGACTTTTTAAATAGCCTTTTTTGACAGAGTTTTTTTATTTCATTCAAAAGGTATTCTTCTCCTGAGCTTAAATTGAAAAAACACTTTACTTGTAATCTTTTTTAGTCAAGTTATGGGGTTTTGAAGATAGCCATTTTGGCGACTTTGGCACAACTAACGCGCGAAATTTTTTGCGCTATTAACGCGTGAGAGAAGATTTAATCCGTCTTAGAAATTGTTCCAAATTGGTTAAAGAAAATTTTTTTGCCATAATTGAATGTTTACTAAGAGCCAAGTTTACACTTTGTACTCTATGTGGCGTTTTTTTTTTTAAATAAAATCTTCATTATGTATTTTCACCTTTAATTTTGTCATGCTATTACTGCTACATAGACCTTAAGAGGCTGTCGAACAATCTTGGCTTCGCCCTGATACGAGAAGTCTTGTTTCCACTGATACTCCGTGCAGCAATTGAGTATATTCAACAAATATTCAACAGAACTGCCAAAAATTTTACGGTTTTCAATGTTTCGAACCAAAGAAAAAACTACAACAGTTCGCAAAGATTTTTTGCTCTAATATTTTTTGTCGACGTATTGCTTTCTCCCATTCATGAAAATTTTTCAAAAACATGTCCTTTAGAAACTTACAAGCCGGTGGATTTCCAATGTGTTGCACTAAATCCGGTATCGCTGCAGTTGAGGCTTTCTTGTTGTTCTGAACTTCCATTATTATAATTTTTCGTAGTTTTTTAGCCTTCAAAAACTAAATAGTTTATCTTGTTTTCTATACAGTTTTTGATAGCTAACAACCAACTATGAGAAGATGAAGGTTCTGAAAAATGGCGGTCTAAAATGTTTATTTTTTGTTTTTACTTCATCTTATTACGTATGCTTCATCTTATTTTTCATTTTAATTAGATCCAATTTCCTTAATTAGCATTACATTGATAAGAAATTGTGGTAAAATGGAATTTAAAAATAAAGAGGAGAGAAATAATATACGCCTTGATGTGTTTTTAACAGTTGAAGAAAAAATAGCATGGGCGCGATGTCTTTTTCTTGGTTTCAAAAAATAGGAAACAGTTTTTCCAAACAAGCTTGTATAAAAATAAATTTCTATGTTCACGGAAAAAAAACTAAAAAGGAAGAAAAACATATCAAAGTAATTTTCGTACAAAACACATCAAAGTAATTTCCGCAAAGGACGAGAGTATAATCCTCGCTGATTCATAGAATTTAAAAAATATACAAAAACTGCTCAAATGAGGGCGAGGGCCTGAGTGTTCCGACTGCCTTTTGAGGTCTATGGAGCAGTAAAAACATAAAAAATTAAACGTAATAAAAATAATGTATATTAATTTTTTTTTTAATTTGAGTTTTTTTGCAAAAATCATCCCCCCACACGCCGTATAAAGTAAAAAGTGATAGGTTTTGCTCCTAGTAACAATCAATTATGGCAGATAAGCTTCCCTCAACCAATTTGGAACGATTTTCAAGACGGATTAAATCTCCGCTTAAGCGTTAATAGCGCGAAATATATCGCGCATTAATTGTCCCAAATTGACCAAAATGGCAATCTTTAAAATCCCATTTTTTTAACAAAAAATCATCACAGGTGAAATATCTTTTCAAGTTCAAGCTCTGTACAACAAAACTTTTTGATTGATTTAAAGAATCCCGTCAAAAATGGCGAGTTAAAAAGTCTAAGTTTGTCTGAAGAAAAAAACCCACCCCGAGCACAAATATTCCGTTACTTTCGTTACGGAAGTCGGAAAAACAATATAGTTCAAATTTTTTTCGGAATGTATCTTAAATGATTGCAAGCGGAAGAATTTTCAAAATAAGGTTTCTTTTTTATTTTGGCCGTTGTTTCAGTCACCTTGGTCCCGTCGTAGGATTGCGCCGAGAGGATAAAGAACTTAGATAATGTTACAAAAATGTTTTAAAAATGTACAAAAAAGTTTTTATCTTAGAACTTTTCTTTAAAAAAAATTTAATAGCAGAAAATCTCATCAGAAGTTATAGGATGAGCGAAATTATAAAATAAGGGATGGTCAACTCGGGGTTAAATGATGTAATTTTTCACTGAAGTAGCAAAACAAGCAAGCTATAAATGAAATCAACTTCATTCTCCAGGCAAAAATCAACTTCATAGAGTAGTTTTCAATGGAATTCAATAAAACAATGCTCTAATATCGGAATTGAAAACAAATAATCTCTAATCATTTTTATGATAGTTTGCGATTGCAACATATTTGGCCTTTCGGTTAGAAAATTTAGGGCTATAGGCGGGCAATTAAGTTTTGTTTCTTTTATTGTGTAAAAACGCATAAGTGAGGGTCTTAAAAAATCGCTCTTGGACGAAAAATTTACCTTTTGCGACAATTTAACTTTTTAGCAATTTTGTTTTAATAGCACAACATTACGAAGCCAAACTGTGCACTAGATAGGCACCCAACTTAGTGTGTGTAGGTCTCTGGAATCCAGAGACAAGTCTTTAAAAAAGTAAAAGATTTGTCGAGTTCACAAAAAATGAGAGAACAAAAGAAAAACTGGAAATGCGTCCTTGTTGCGGAAACCATTTACAATTCACAAAACACACAGTTTGGCTTCGTAATGAGACAATTAATCTTTTTAACTGCCAAATTGCGTCATGTTAACGATAACTCAGTTGTCTGTATGTGGAAATCGCTTCCTGATACCAGGCCGAAGCATAGGATAAAGATTTGCAAGGGTTGCACGATCCAAATTTTCGCAACTGGTTTTCAGAAGTTTGATGCTAGGCCTGGATTGCCAAATGTTTAATGAAAACTGACATCTTCAAATGAATGCAATTTTTTCTTAAAAAGCACATCAATTTATTTCCAAAAACACATCAACTAAACATTTTCTCCTAAATTAAAACCCGCAAGTTAAGTGGCAAGAATCTCTCGAAAACTGCATTTTGACATTTGCCACTCAAGATCAAGTTGAAATATTTAACACGAACGTAATCAAAAGAATTAAAATGTGTTTACAAAAAGAGAAATTCTGTGTCTGAATAATTCCACCTTGAAAATTTTGTTTTCAAAAAGTGATGGCTGTGCTGTTTTTCTTTTTCTGAACAGAGTTAGACTTTTCTTGTTAATTAAAAAAAATTATCGACTCAAACATAGCACAGATTTTGATTTTCAGTTTTATTCAGTGAAGAGATGAGTCTGGACTATTTTAGTGACAAATAGTTAAAATTTGGCATGGATCAAGATTTTTGTCGGAAAATGTTTGTCTGGACTTAGAAATCATTTAGCGGTATTTGAAAAAACTTTAGTCAAATTTTTGTGGAATCTTTGATCTTTTTGATTTACTGGAAAGATACTTTACAGGGGCCCAGTCCTGGTTTTCAAGAAGTTCTCATTTCATAGTAAAATAACTCTAACTTTTGGTCGACTTGCCATTATGACAATTGTTTTTTTTGGGTAATCATCAAAGAAACAGAACACAACTCTTCTTCAGGATGGGAATTTCTTCCACATTTTTGGACGTGTTCTTGAAGAGATAGCTAACAAAAATTTGCAGAAATGAAAGAAAAATTTAGCTGCCTCATGATCAAATAACCTGATCCTTGAATGCTTAGGCTTAACGAAAGTGTTTTCAGGTATTTCCCGATACTTTTGATGTTATTAAAAGATGCAATTGGTCGGTTTTTGAAACAAATCGTGATGCAGAGCAAACCGCTTTTCGCTGTTTTTCTGGTTTGACCTGAAAACATTCAAAAATCAGGTTTGGGCGACAAGCTGTCAAAAATGTGAGAGAAGCACTGAAACAAACAAATGGTCAAGTACCAGAACAAACAAATAAACAAATTTCTTTAGATATAAAATTGAGCTGATAATATGAACTTAAATCTTTTTTGGGTTAAAAGATTTCAAGATGGTGACAATTAAGATGAAAAAAAATTTAATTAGCTGTAATTTTAATCTTACTACCTTTCCAACTGTTATCAAAAACCTGCAGGTTCTGAGTTATACCAAACAGCTCTATCAAATGTTTGTTCACTTAGTTGTTTTTTTTAAACATGGGATAGAAGGTCGTGTCTTTCAGTTTTTCAGGCAAAAAATTGAACCAATTGCAATCTTGGACAAGAAAAAATTTGTTGTTGTACTTGCTTGTCAAAATTTATTTGAAATAAATTTTCTGAGTACATGCCTAGTACGGATACGTTAATTGGCAGTATCCGTATTTTAGAAAGTTTATTCAAACACAACGCTGAGATTATTCCTTTTTTAATATGTGAAAGTATAATAGAGCATTGTAGTTCACTCTGGTACGCATAAGTATTTTTTAGGATTTGTTTTCAAAGAAAAAAGGTTTCAATTTTTCTTTGAAAAAAATCAATTCAAACAGCCAATTACTTTGCCTATTGAAGGTGTTCGGCGCCTTTTGTCGAGTGCCAACATTAATGGTAGTGATTAATTAAGCTGGTTGATAACTAGTTTTTTAAGAAAGACAATTCTGTATTTAATTGGCAGCGAGCTGTTTTGTCTTCGTTCAAAGTGAATTTATGACATTTGAAGAATTTAAAGAACCTATTTAGGTTGACTTTCAGATTTTTTTACAAAGAATTGAGCAATCAATCAACGTATCATATCCTTGTTGTTCTTTTTGCTGTTGTAATCTAGCTGTTCGTTCATGTCAATTGCATAAATGTTGATTGAGCGAGGACTGAATACCATGCTCTAGGGTAGTTCTTACTGGATGTCTGTTATATATTAGAAACAACCTTTACATGGATTTCCTGCAATTTCTATGTCAAAAAGCTCTTGAATTTGTTTATGGTTTCACTTCGAAGCCAAATTTTTCAAATTTTTTCAATAGTGTTTCTTGCGAAATTGAATCAAATGATTTTTCGATAATGGTTTTTTCTGCGTCTGTTAATTATGATAGCGCATCAGTTGTAGAAGAGCTCTGGCGGAACCTGATTTGTTTTTAGAATTAAGTGTATTTTCACTGAAATAAAAAAAAACATTGATTTTTGTCGTAGCCGTTCATAGAATCTTGAGAGAAGTATAGTTGGGGATTGTTCTACGATTTTCAGCTTTATAATGGTTTTTTTAAACACTGGTACTATATGACCGGTTTTCAGTATGGACGAAAACTTTTCATGGCAAATGCAATTGCTTAAAACTGATAAAATATATGGAAGTACAACTTCAGCAGCGTCTCTAAGAGCCCATGCTAGTATTTTTTACGATTATGATGAGGAACTACAATTAGAAGACTTGATTTCAATGTAAATTACTTTTGGGCCTTGAAGAAAGACTGAAAAAGTTTGAGTATCGTTGGCTACCAGGCATTATGCCGGCATCGAACGGTATGTTTTCCAAAAAAAAAAAACATTTTTTTTTAAACCAGAAAACTTTTTTTTGAAATGATATGCGATCAATTGTTTGTCTGTTATGAAATATTTCAAGAAATACAGCAGTTGACATGTTTCTGATATTGTTTCTCATCAAAACAATAAATTTTCATTTATCACGATAGCTTTGAACTGAATAACAATGTGACTGACATTCAAATTGTTCTCAATTCATCTTAAGACAAGTTTATTTTGTTAAATTTTGGTTGTGCTTCACTTTCACTTGCTTTTTCAATTTGCAGAGTTTTCTAAGCGAGATTTTGTGTCATGGAGTAAATTTTTTTTATGCAGGAAGCTTTGAAATTGCTTTAAGCGTGAGTAGACGTTTTCCTAATAAATAGATTTTTAAAGGCGCACATTTGCCTGATGCTGATGCGAGTAAGGCTTCAAACTGCTTAGGTTTTTTAATGGGATTTTCGAGATGTAAAGTTGGATTCCAACTTGATTTTTTCCAATGCTTTTGGAACTGAGTAGTATCATTTTTCGCCATGCTTGCGTTTTTTCAAAATTTTTGTTTCATTCAGTTTTTATTATGAAAGAACATGGAAATTCAAAATTGATCCGACGTGAGATTTACATTACCAACATACTACCACATTTTTCTTATATACATCACTGTTCATATAATCTATAACATCTTTTGAGTTATGAGCGGTATTCTTTCTAGTCGGAACCCGTTTGTTAGCTATTTTTAATCCTTACGGATTTATGACAGACTCTAAACGACTTCGGATTTTTTGTCAAACAGTTACATTGAAACACTCATTAAGGCAATAGTTTTTTTTCAAAATCACGGAATCAAAGTCATAGGTTAAACATTCAAGAAAAGAGTTTGTTAGACAAGTTTCAAATAAACTTGTTTATTTTGATCAGCACATAAGCTGATTTCCATCAGAAAACTCTTAATAATGCTGCCGTTGGGATGTTGTATGTATGTCATCTCTTAAGACTTGGTTGATTTGAGTTTTGTTGGCCTGAATAAAACTCTCCAATGTCTTTGATTTTTTTTACATATCTTTGTCCAAAACACTTTTATCTAGGTTCAGTTTTCAGTAAGTTTAACGGAAATTTGGTTTGATGCCACGTTTTTCTTTGTCCAAAGATTGTATTCTCGCGAAATAATGTCAAAAAAATTTCGATCATTTTGATTTTCACTCTTATGCTTCGAAGGTTTAGATTCAATATGTTGAATAAAAGATTTGAAGAAGTTTTGATATAAGAAATCAAATAGTTTAAAACTGGAGATTGAGACACGGCGATTTAGTTTTAAAAAAGTTGATACAGAAATAGGCAAGCATGAAGTTTTATGTGCTATTATTTAGAATTTGTAAAAACCGACTATTCTTGCATCATTTGAAACCTAGAAAAAAAATTTAATTTTTTTTTTCGTTTTTTTTCCGATTTCGTACCTAATTAACGGAAACATCTAGTGGCAAAATGTGACCACTGAAATTCAATTTTGTTAAAATGGGGTTCTTATTAAGGGTGCTTCTGCTAGTATTCCTAGAAGTTTTGGCCATCTTTTTGCCAACAATGCTGCGCGATTGCAGTAGTTACTACCAATAGTCTAAAAGTTTTAAGCCAATTCAAGTTATTAGAAAATTTTATCGAACTTCATGAAGCTTGGTCTAGGTACAAGGATGAGCGTAATTGGTAGCGGTTCAGCCTCTTTGAATTACACAAATAAAAAAAAATGAGATTTTCAAATGTTTATTTTAAAAAAAATTGAAAATAAAAAAATAAAAAACTTAATTGAAAATAGTTTTTTTAAATATTCTTATAGTACTTTTGATTTTGTGGAAACGTGTTTTTTCCCTGAAAAAACATGTATTTTTATGCTTCAGTCCAAGACCATTACGATGGTGAAAAATAATTCGTATTTACTTTTTGATTTGACTCTATTGTTAGACCACTCAAAAACGACTGCGTACCATTCACAAAAATTAGCATATTGAAAAAACGTCATGTTAAATCATGCGCTGCGCAAAATAAACGTCAGGCGAAAAAAGAAGACTTTAGGAAAAGTTAAGGGATCCACGCGCACACATGATCCACGCGCAAGCATCTATCGTGAGTGGTATCTTACGCACCATGCGATTTTAAAACCAAACAAGGCGGTAAAACTTTTTTTTGAGTTTTATGAAGCTTCTACCCTTCTCGTCATAACCTTGAGTAAATCTTTCTTGGCGGATCCAGACCTACTCCACAACATAGTTTTGGAGTGTTCCGTTTCCAATAATACAAGCAAATCGTATCCGCAAAAATGGAGATTTTTAGGCGACTAAACTACGCTTTTATTGTGACTGGAATATGCTACAGTCCTCAATACTACAGTCCAAATTTTTGCGGCTGGTTTTCAGAAACTTACTGCAAGGCCTGGATTGCCAGTTTTCTTGTGAAAATTTAAACTTTCAAATGGATGCAATTTGTTTTCCAAAAACACATCGACAAAGCATTTTCTCTGAAATGGAAAACTCGCAGATGAAGCTGCAAGAACCTCTCAGAAAACTGCATTTTGCGTTTGCTACTCAAGATTAAGTTGAAATAATTAACAAAATCATTATCAAAAAATTAAAATGTTTATACAAAAACAAAAGTTCTGTGTGTGTGAAAAATTCCACAATAAAATTTTTGTGTTCAAAAAGTGATGGCTGTGCTATTTTTTAATATGTTTAGGTTTTTCTTGCTATTTCAAAAAAAAACGTGACTTCACACTTAGCACATATTTTTAATTTCAGTTTTTTTGAGTGAAAAGATGAATCTGTACCATTTCATAGACAGACAATTGAAATTTTGCATGGATAAACGTTTTTGGTGGAAATTGTTTGCTTGGAAGTCATTTCGCGATTTTTGAAAAATTTTCAGTCAAGTTTTAGTGAAATTGCTAATATTTTTGATCTCCTAAAAAAATATTTTGCAGGTGCCCAGTTCTGGCTTTCAAGAAATTTTCTATTCATTATAAGTTAACCCGAGTTTTTCGTCGCTTAGCTATTGTGATAATTATTAGCTTCAAACGCATTTTTTTCAAAGGTTCTCATAATAAATCTAAGTATTCCTGGCAGGGTTCCTTGATGACTCCTGCCTGGACTCCTAGTTTTTCTGTGGTTCTTCGAACTGGCATGAATCTCCGTTTTTCTCACATTTAGTTCTTGATTGAGATGCGAAAAATATGTCTTGATGTCAGAGGAAAAACTTGTCATTGTTTAAAAACTTTTATTTATTTGTCTTGGCGGCAGTTGCTTTGGTCGATTGCGGCGGGATAAATTGTTTACACTAGCCGCCATCTTAATTCTGTTTTATATGTTCACAGCAAACGTTTTTAAATAAGTACTGGTTTGCAATAGCAAACAGCTTTTCATCCATCTTTTTTTTCGGTAAATTATGAAGAATGGAACACTTTTCTTCGCCAGGATGGGAATTTTTTCCACATTTTTGGACATGTTTTTGAAGAGAGATAGATATAACAAAAAAGTTTCAGAAATGAAAGAAAAATTTAGCTGCGTCATGATCAAGTAACTTGATCCCTGATTGCATAGGCTTAACGAAAAATGTTTTTAGGTAATTACCGATAATTTAATACAATTTTCTACAATTAGAAAATGTAAAGCAAGTGGTCGTTTTTGAAACAATAGCAAACAGCTTTTCATCCATGATTTTTCTTCGGTACATTATAAAAAATGGAACTTTTTTTTTCAGGATGGGAATTTTTTCCACATTTTTGGACTTGTTTTTGAAGAGAGATATAACAAAAAATTTGCAGAAATTAAAGAAAAACTTAGCTGCCTCAGGATGAAGTAACTTGATCCCTGAATGAATAGGCTTAACGAAAAACGTTTTCAGGTATTTCCCGATAATTTAGTACAATTTTTTACAAATAGCAAATGTAATGCAAGTGGTCGTTTTTGAAACAAAACGTGATGCAGAGTGCTGTTTTCTTGATTTGGCTTAAAGCTATTCATTAACTATGATTTGAGCAACAAATTGTCAAAAATGTGAGAGAAACAATGAAACAAAGAAATGTTCAAGTACAGTACTGAACAAATAAAATTCTTTTATTAGACACAACATTGAGCTGATAATTTCAACTTAAATTTTTTGGTTTAAAGATCTCAAGATAGTGCCAATTACGATTTAAAAAATAATAATTTAATTTGCTGTAACCTTAGTCTTACAACCTTTCCAACTGTTATCAAAAACTTTCAGGTCCTCAGATATACGAAACAACTTTCGTTTTTTGAGAATGAAAGGTTGTTTCACTTAGTTTTTTGGGCAAAAATTTGAACCAATTGCCAGCTTTGACAAAAAATAACTTGTCTTTGTTTTTGCTTGCCAAGTTTTAATTGAAAGAAACTTTTTTAGTACATGCTTTGAATTGGCAGTGTTCGTAATTTGAACAGTGTACTCCATCAAAACAAGGAAGATCTTTCATTTTAATTTGTGAAAGTGTATTTCAGCATAATATTCTACTCTGGGACGTATAGAGATTATTTTGTGATTTATTTTCAGAGAAAAAGAATTTTCAAAAGAAACCAGTTCTACCAGCGCAATTACTTTGTCTGTCCAAGCCGTTTGCCAGCACTAATTGTATTGATTAACTAAGCTGGCTGATATCTATACTTTTCAAAAAGGATATCCTGTAGTTGACACTGAGCTGTTTTGTTTTCGTACGAAATATAACTTGCGACATTTGAAGAATTCATAAAGCCTATCTATATTAACTTTCAGATTTGTTTTCGCAAAAATTTGACCATTCAATCAACGTATCATCTGTGTCTTGTATCTTTTTGCAGTTGTTTTCTAGCTGTTTGTCCATGTCATTGACATATATTGATTGAAGGCGGACCCAATAGCATGCCCTGTGGTAGACATTGCTTGATTTCGGCTATATCCTAGAAGCGAAACTGACATGAACTTTTTGCGTTTTCTAGAGTTTTTAAGATTCTTTTACAGGCCGGGTTTTCGAGAGAAGAATTTTGGTAGACAAAGTTCAAAAAAACTTGTTTGTTTTGATGAGCACATAATTCTATCCAAAAGCTCTCAGTAATGCTGCTGTTAATGTGTTGTATGTCATCTTTTAAGATGTAGTTGAAATTTAATGGTATGCACAAAAGCTTCCCAATATCTCTGGGTTATTTTATCTACCTTGTCCAAAATCTATCTTGGTTTAGTTTTCAGTAAGCTGAATGTAAACTCGGTTTGATGCTACGTTTTTGTTATACCAAAGATTGTATTTCCCCAGATAAGGTCAAAAATGCTTCGCTGGTTTCGATTTTCACGCTTATGCTTTGAACGCTTAGAAGAACTAAAAATCAGTAAATTTCGAAGTTTGGTATGAAAGTTTCCGTATATCAAGAGTTCATGGTTCAGATGAGTGATTTTACTCTACAGTATGCTTCCTTAAAAAAACTCGACAAAAAAAGGCCTAAAATGAAAATTTACTGTAATTTAGGCATTTTGTTGAGTCGTCCCACTGAGGTTGAAAAACTGAAAAATGAGATCATCTAACAAAATTAGTAAGTTATCGTCAAGAGTTATGCTGGTTGCTGCATAAAAAATCAAAAACAAACAAAAATTTGACAAATTTATTGTCAGTAGTAGTTACACGAACTCATCGTTATCTGATTTTGCATTGGATGATTATTACTCTGAACGCGTGAATGTTGGATAAAAGAAAACAAATATTTTAAAACTGGAGATTGGGAAAATGCAATTCATAAAAAATAGTTTGTAAAAAAGACAAGTTTGTGTCATTCGAACCATAAAAAAGTTAGTTTTTTTCGTTAATTCTCATTTCCGATTTCAAACCCAATTAACGGCAAACAGAAACGAAGCTATAAGTTGGCAAGTAACCGGAATATTTAATCATTCTAGTGGCAAAACTATGACCGCTCAGCTCAAATTAAGTTAACAAAGAGTTCTTATTAAGGATGCTTTTGCTAGTTTTCCAGGAAATTTTGGCCATCCTAATGCAAACAACGCTGCGCGATTGTTTTAGTTTTTACCAATAACCTCAAAAATATAAGCCAATTCACGTTATTGATTTTTTGTCGAAACTCATGCAGCTTGGTCTAGGTACAATGTTTAGCTTAATTGAAAGCGGTATTTCTTCTTCAAATTACACAACTAAAAAATAGAAAATTTCAAATAATTATTTTTGAAAAAATCAAAATAATAAAAAAAATTGAAAAAAATTCTTAAAAGATTTTGAAAGATTGTTTGAGTTGAACTCTTATGGTACTTTTGATTTTGTGGACACTGGTTCTATCCCAGAAAAATATATTGTTTTGCATGCTTCAGTCCAAGACCGTTACGGTGGTGGAAGATAAGTCGTACCTAAGTTTTGATTTGACAGAAATGAGTCAATCAAAAAATAAACAGCTTATCACTCACAACAATTAGCAGGTTGAAAGTACGGTTAGATTAGATCATTAGCTGTGCAAAATAAACGTCGGGTCGGAAGAGAAGATATAAGGAAAAGATACGTCGCCAATAAACAAACACATGGTTCACGCGCACGCATCTCTCGTGAGTGATATTTTCCGCACCATCCAAAACTAAAACCAAACAAGCCGGTTAAACTGGTCTGTGGATTTCATGGAGCTTTTAAGGTTTTCGTCATATCCTTAAGTAAGTTCATCTTGATGACTCCAGACTTACTCCATAACCTAGTTTTGGAGTGTTTGCGTTTCCATTAATACAAGCACATCGTATCCGCAAAAATAAAGGCTTTCTTGGCGACCAAACTACGCTTTTTTTTTACTGGAAGATACTACTTTAGATGTGGTAGCCCACTAAAGTTTTTGTCAAATAATTGGCGCCCGCAATTGGCAGTATGTTTATATAGGAAATCCGCGCAGTGGAAAAAATCAAATTTCATAACTTTCGACAACTTTGCGACAAAAATGACAGCCCACACAACAATATTTTCTCTTCGCACACAATGGTTAGCATGCTTAAGCAAAGGCTTACGTAAAGCCAGAAAATAGGATAAAGATTACAAAGATTATGTAGTCACCTATGGAAGACATGAACCACACGCGAGAACCGTTCAATTTTAAAACCAAACAAGGGTAGCCGGTTGCTAGGCAAGTAGCACAGATTGTTCCGACCATATGCGTAAAAAAAACTAAGTTTGAAATTTTATAAATATATTGATTTTTTCATTTTTGTTTCGCCAAAAAACATTCCAAATCATTTAATGTCGTTCAAATCCCGATTAAAAGGACTTTCGTATGATATATCACTCAACCCAATCCCATGACTATGATTATTTGTGATAAGTGATTTTGCGTGGAAAATAAAAAAATTAAACACAACCAAACACAAAGCTCCTCCCCATTTCCAATGGTTGGAACAACAAGCCGGTTTATTTGCTCCACCTTTATAATAAAGCTTCTAATGGCTGAGAGGCACCCTTATTTATTTCTTTTTTTCTGATTCCAGACCCCAAACCCTAATTTGACATACTCGCGTTTCTTTTATCACAAGTACGCCGTCTCTGAGATTATGTTTTTTGAAGTAGGAGGGTTTTTCTAAACCTTGGCCAAACTCCACTTCGTTTTTTGGGTGGGATGATTTGATATCGGATGTCTTGTTTGCCACATGAACGGCACCAAAGTATCGCCAACATGAGCGAATTTTACTTTGTAATAAAGGGCGATCGACGATATGTCGGCTCCGCATACCATTTAATCGCATCAGTAATAACCGAGAACGGTTTTACTGACAAAAATTGAATTATAGTTCCAAGATGCTGCTGACGCACTATTAATTAGACATCAATTGGTTTTCGTCTTCAGTTGAAATTAAATAAAATTGAAATTAAATTAAAGTTGAAATTAAATAAAATTATGCACAAGTTTGCAAAAATAACATCTGCAACGAACCCGTTGCTCGAAGAACCCAGTTCAATAGTGAAAGAAATATATAAACGAACAATCATGCCACCTGTTGGGTCTCAACTGTACTTAAGCTGTTATGAAGGGAAGTACAAATTTGAAAACAAGCTGAAGTAATAACGGCTTAAATTAAGCAAATTAATTTCTAAAACTAGATTAGAAGAAGCTGAGAAGATACCCAATTTCACAATTTGTGTTATATTAATTTATAAAAAACATTCCGAGCAGTTTTTTTCACCGAATTATTGCATTACAACGTCAAAAGCGTCTTAAAAGAGTTTTTGGGACATATCAACCGAAAGCTTGTACCATTTTGTTATATACTAAGCATATATATTAATCGATTATATTTTCCTGCGGCCTTTTAGGCCGGTTAGGTGGTCATATATACTGTTTGAATCCAACCGCCAACCTTGGGCAAAATTTTGTCGCTGCATTGAAAACTGGAAATTATGCTTTCAATTCTGGCATAAATTGTAGCAGCTGAAAGTAAGAGCAGTTGAGTGTTTTCTCCACTACTCAGACTACTCAAACTTTTTAAAGACCGGCTGAACAAAAAAATTCTTCAGCTGTTGGCGGGCAGTAGTCGCTACTCAAGTACACAGATGCTATTTTCTACAGAGTTTGAAGTGTCCAAAAAATGAAAAGGTGGAAGTATGGAAACTTTATTTCGTTTTTTTTCTTCTAAAACCTGCAGTAAAATTGGCACCAAAACATCTCTTGTCGTTTTTGTTTTCTTGAGTTATAGCAATTCTGTTTTATCTAGTACATCAATTATTACTGGTGCGAAAACACAATTGAAATAATTTGAGGAAAATCCCAAGTTCATTTTTAAACAGTGTTTTGGCAACAATATCATGGATTTAAACAGTTTGGCGGCAACATCTTTTTTCAATTTAATCTTTCTTCCTGTTCTATTTTTGACCAATTCAAATAGTTGCGATGACAGTCAAGTCGTTCTAATCCAAGGACAGCCTTGCAGACAACTATTTGAAAATGATACCATGAAAATACTCACCAAAAAGGACAATACATGGAGTGCATACGAGTGTGATCAATTATGCGAGAAAACGAGCGATTGTGATTCATTCGCCTGGCAACGAGACGACAGTTCTTGTCGATTGGTTTCACACAAGCCTCGAGATATGTCTATGAGCATGTGCTATGAACCTAATTCTAACATTTTCTGGTTCGCTAGAGGAGGTATCCAACTGCTAAGAGATCCAATTGCGAGTTCTGGGATCAAGTATGTGGCATTGTCACAAGCAAACGGATACGCGCAACCTGCCAATGTTTGTTCTGCTCCCCCAATAAGAGAAATAACCGAATGTCAAGTGAGTAGCGGACGTTTGAGTTTGGACGCAGCTGAGACGTATTGCGATGAGTTCGAAGGGTTTGAGTCTTTCTCGCCGAGGAGTTTTGCCGAAATTGAATTGCTACTTAGATGCAGAGAAACAAGACCAATTAGTTTTTTGACTGCATACAAGGGATGTTTTTCTTTCCCGTTATCATTGATACTAGCATAGTTGAAAGATGTCCGTTTCATCTGCGTGACGTAATTGAGTACACTAAAAACGTCCTTACGAGGCCAAACTGTGCATTTTTTGAATATTGTGAGCGTATTCCGCAACAGGCAAAAATCAGATTTGTCCCGGAAACCGCAAAACTGCTATTTTTCTTTAATCTTCTCTGCTGTTTTCGATTCCACGGACAAATAGCTAAAACACTGTATTGCTCAAAATTGCTCCGAAAACAGGCAACTTTGCGGAATCCGCAACAAAACGTGTGGAATCCGGAACAAGTCTCTGGAATCCACGAACGAACAATAATAAATGTGTTTAGTAAATTTAAGCTGTCGCGGAATCCGCAACTGTAAGTGGAATCCGCAAATTGCAAGCGGAATCCGCATAAATTTGCGGAATCCACTTACATTTGCAGAATCCGCTTACATTTGTGGAATCCCGAACAACTACTTATATTTGCTCGTTGCGGAATCCGCAATAAAATCAGTGTGCCGACAAAATTTACGTTACAGGTATTTGTACGCGAAATCCACTGAAGTTTTGTAAGTAGAATCCACTTACATTTTGGAACATGTTCTAATACTTGCCTCTTGAATCCAGGAACATACAGACACAAAATTGTGCGTATATCCAGTACACAGTTTGGCCTTGAAATGGTGTTTTCAAAAAAACTATTTTTCAATGTGAAAATGAGGACTACGCGAGCAACATATAAGCAATTTGAGTTTTATGTGCTTAAACAATTGTTGAATAAACAAAAAATAATCTGTCATAATCAGCCGACAACAACAATGGCTGCGAATCTCTAATAGCGCCAACAGGTTCGGATACGGTTAAATACTTGCAACTATGAAACTAGTAATTTAATGGATCTGTCTTCAAGGATACTGGGACATTCCGTTGTCGCAAACAAATTTTTAGAAACTTCAATCTTTCAAACTTTCAGATTTCTGACATACTATTCGATCACTTCAAACTCATTGAGCAATTTGAACTCCAAAATTCTTCAAACATTTTTATTTTCCTCGTTCTTTTTTGAGGCTCGAGTCATCGACTTGAAACTCGTTTTGTCTAAAAAGCTTACCATTTTTTTCATATAAATTTGAATTTCAGCCTTCAATTGAAACTATTGAAAAATTATAATTTTTTTAAAGGACTTACGTTCAATTTAAACTATTAACGCCGAACGAAAACTTTCTAATAAATTTATTAGACGCAATGGTGAAGCGGAGCTTGGCAAAAATTGCAATACAAAAAATGATTGTAAAACTGAGAAGAAAAAGGCATTTTGTCAATTTTTGCAGTTTGATATAAAACGGAAACGAAAACGTACCCACTCAGAACGCAAAGACCCCAACAAATGAATTCTCGTACAAAACACTCGAAAAAAACAATGGCAATTGTAAAATTAAATCGCTCAGAAATCCAGCAAAAATCAGACAGAAGAATTTCACTTTTGAACGATTTGTATTATTAAGTTTAACCTTAATTTTACATTTCAGAATTCATCAGCATTGATAAAATGTTGCAGTTTCCACTGTTAAAAGTCATTTAAGATTTTGAAAAATATCATTTTTTTGTTCCGACTTTCCATGAAAACAATATTTATGCTTGTTGTGGTTTTTTATTCAGTCAGTTTTTGGCGATCGAAACAATAGTTTTAAACAAAAATATTTTATGCCCCATTTAAGAGATCGGCTCCCTAAAATAACATTTAAAAAGATACTTTGCCTCCAATCATTTTTGCAAAAATTTGGGATTTTAAAATTGCCAATTTGGTCATGCTCTGCTGGACTAATTTATGTGCAATTTAAAGATTTTATCCATATTACTGAAAACGTAGCGCGAACTATTTATGTGTGGCGGGTTATCCCGCAGAACAAACTCGTTCCAAATTGAATTGAGGTTAGCTAATTGGTCGTATTAATTTCGTACGGCTCAAATTGTCCAAAACTTATAGTTTTTCGATATTTATTTAACAAAAACTACTCGATTTGAATTAAGGGGCACACTGAACATTCGGAGTTTTGCCCTGATACACAATCAAGCAGTCTCGTTTGCTTTAAATTTGTTGTTCTAACCGACTCATTCTACTTGTTTTCATGGTGGGGACTTTTTTGAACTGTTTAAGACAAATGAGTGACAATTAGTGACAAGATTAAAAAATTTGTTTGAAACCAAAATGAGAAACATAACGAAGTTCTTCCAGTTTTATGGCATAGAGTCATAGTGTTTGATTCTTGGGATGACCTTCAGGTCCTTGCAAAACCAGCTGGATTAAAAAATCAGAAAAAATACATTTGTGGAAAGAAAAAAAAATTGCTTAACGATAGCACTTTTTCAATGTTTTGCGTATAAGTAATTTTGTAGAAAGTTGTAGAACATATGGACTTTTTGAAGAAAAAAAAACTTTCGACCATTAAATGAATATCGACCATAAAAATAAATGTTGAACAGAATTTCTGAAACCAGAGAGGCTAAATGTTTTGATCGACTGTTTACTTCAATTCATATAAAATATATGTTCACGTGTGACGGAAAGAAAAAAAAGACTCTCTTAAGGTCAAATATTTCAACGCTGTGACACAAGAAAGTGTTTCCGTTCACGCCACTGCTTCGAAAAAAGTTTTGCTTTTTTCCAACGATGATATATTCGAAACAGACAACGAAGAGTTGAACACCGAATCATGTGTGCGATACATGACTCCTGCAAATGTGCTTGGAATGTTCTCTTGTAGCATTAGTAGAAGAGTTGCGTGTGTTCCGACTGACCAAGTTGAAATGTGTGAAAACTCTGCGAAAGTTCCGCTCTCGGATGAGATTTTGCAGTTAGATTCGGCTGACAACAATGACGACATCGTGTATTTCGTGTCTTCGCAAGCTTGTTCGGATAGACATGCCGCTCCTTTTGATCACTCAACTGAGCTTCTGATTAATCTGCACAATTTTCACGATGAACTTCAACGGGCAGCGACAGCGGCGAAGCCCGAGGGGTCATTTGAGAGTGGGATTGTTGTCAAAGTTCAAGAACTGTGCTTGTTTTTGAAAGCCATGGTAATAAAATCACCAGCAGTTTGGACACCAGCTGTTTTTATATCGCGATATTCTTCTAATTGATGTGTGCAATATCAAACAATTTTCTCAAAATTTTCAACAAATTTCTCAAGTTGCCCGTCACACTAGAGCTGCCCCAAAATCTGCCACTAGACTTGCAGCATATTAAACAATTCATACTATAAAATGTAGAGGAAACGTTGCTAGACTACGTGAACTCATTGAGCTCTACGTTATTCTTCCATTTTTTAATCTCGAAATAAGCAGAGTCACAATAGCAGTTTCGTATGTTGGTCCTTTTCCCTCGTGGATAAACCGTTTTTGTCTTAATCTAAACATTGAATATAACTTAAAAAGCCCCAAAAGATTCTGAGAAGTAACATTTTACTTCAGAGTTCTTCAAAAGAGGTTCCGTGCCCAAATGACGAATCCTCAGTGATAAATTTATGTCAAACAAACTTCTTCGCAAGCAGTCAAATTGTTCGTCTGTCGGCTAGCAACACTTTCTGCACTATCTTCAAGGCTCATTCTATACATCTAGGTGAAATAAGCGGCCCAATTCAAATCGCAATGAAGGCCATGAGTTGCAGTGAGACGGTGTTCAAAGTAGCCGACGAACACAGTGAGTACATTTTGATAACCTAAATGAAATTAAACTGAGGTAAAAAAAAATTAACGGGCATTAGCTAGGAAATTAATTTGCAAAGTCATAAAGTTGTTTTTCTGAAATTCAGTTTTGAGAAACTTATAGAAAATCAAAAGAGTTGAATTTTATTGCTGCATCTATCGAATGTATGTGATTTTGAATCATATGGTTATAAATCATACGCTTTTTATTAAATTAAATACTGCTTTTTGAAAAAGTTGACGATATTTGACAGTTGTTTGCTTTATGGTTACTTTTTTTTGTAAATCTTTTTCATAGAGTTTTTCTTTTGTTTTTCAGAAGTGATTCAGTTCTCCAGTGATAACAATGTCATGGACTATACAGTTCTGGACATCGCAACACTGGAGGGTAAGTAATTTGTCACTAGAGCAATAACAAAAACGCTTACACCAGGGCAAAGCGCCTAAGTAAATTAAACACACCTTAAAATATTGTAAACTTCTTCACTTGATATAGTGTCGTTCGAATTTCATCTTTTACTTAGTAGCACATACTTCAATTGCTAAAGTTACCCTGTGGAACCAGTTTAAAACTAGTATTTATATCCAGTTATATTTTTGATAAAACTATCTCTATAAAATATTTCTAACCAATCATGATCCATAACTAACACATATAATTATTTGTAACGCTGAAACTATTCATAGTTTCAGCAACAAAACAAAATAAATATAACTTAGAAGACAGTTGTTCTCCTTCAAGATAGTTCCTGATATCTAACTCGCAAATACCAGAATACACTATTGAAATTCGTTCATATTTTCGGCACTGTTGAACAAAGTTTTCATTTTCGGCACTGTTGAACTTAATTTTTTTTCGGCACTGTTGTACTTCGGCACTGTTGTACTGCCCCGATCTTTTGAGACTAGGAGATATAAGAGTAAGATTAAGATTGGTATTAGACTAAGAAGTTGCACGAACCTATCCGGCCAAAAAATAGGATAGCGTGGCGAACAGACGGTGTACCTTATTTGAAATTACTCTATGAGTGAGCTACCCCGCACATAAACTCACCTGTTTTAACAATCAAACCATTTGTTAATGGACTTAAAAAATCAAAATTCAACATAATGGGGATTTTGATCTTTGAATATTTAAATAAACACTTCAACCAAAGGCAGTCGGAATATTCAGCTCTTCGCCTTGATACGAAGAGTCTTGTCTGACCAGTAGCGTGCAGAGGGGGAAGGGGGCGTCTCGCAACTTCACCCCTCCCCTCCTCAATTCTGGTTGCCAAAATTTTCCAATGCGTCCCCCTGTGGTATAACTTTACGATATCAATTTTTGCTGGCCAACCTCAACATTTTTCTAAAGGCGCCTTTGGCGCCAATATAACTAATTTTGAGGGAGGAGCGTGCGCCCAAAAAACGCATTTGTTCGTCAAAATTTTCAAAAGTGCCCAAAAACGGCGTTTTTTGGCCTGTTTTATTTTTAAATTTTGCCTGCGATGCAGAAAGTTTGAGACAAAATAGGGTCCTTAGAGTATTTTTGGAGAGCTCCGAAAATCAAATTGATCGACCTAAAAAAGTTCTACAAAAATTTAAAAACTTGTGCGAACAACAGCTCCCCCCCCCCTGCGCACGCCACTGTGTCTGACTATCTGACTCTGGCTATAGTCTGCGTCTAGAATCATGGTTCATCCAAAAGTAGATTGTTCTACTTTTTCCGCAGCTTCTAAGGTCATCAATACTTCTCGATTCTTTTTGGTTTTGCCTTGAATTGAACTTATATATATCTATGATTTTTGGGAGTCGATATCTTTAATGGGTTAAAAAAAATTGATTGTTAAAAAGTTTCATTTCGATCGCCCAAAATCCGTTTCCTCGAAAGTCGGAACAAGTAATTTTTTAATGAGACAATTTTCTAATAAGACAACTAATATTTGATCCTATTTGGATATAAATAAAAACAAGACTGCTCGTATCAGGGCGAAGCCCTGAATGTTCCAACTGCCTTTTAAGGTTTATGGAGCAGTAATAACATTAACAAAAAAGAATGTAATAAAACAAAATGAATTTTTTTTTCTGAAATAACAATTTTTTTATGAAAATCATCCCTCCACATGCCATATAAAGTACAAAAGAGTAGATTTCGCTGCTAGTATTAATCAATTATGGCAAATAAGCTGCTTTCAACCAATTTGGCACGATTTCTAGATTGGATTAAACCTCCGCTTACGCGTTCAAAGCGCGAAATATATCGCGCGTTAATTGTCCCAATTGGCCAAAATGCTAATTTTCAAACCCCCTTAACTTCATGAAAAACGATCACAGGTGAAATATCTTTTCAAATCCAACAATACCTTTTGAGTGATATAAAACAGTTTTGTGTAAAATGGCTAGTTAAAAAGTCGAAATTTGTCTGAAGAAAAAAAAACCCACCCCGAGCACAAATATTCCGTTGCTTTCCTATCGAAAGTCGGAACAATTAGTCCATTTATCTTAAGTAAACAATCAAGACAATACCTATATGTTAGAGTTGCGGAGCATTCCAACCTCGAAATATGTTAAATTACGGAATGGTTGAGTGATTTCAATGATTTTGGGCTTGGTTTTATTCATTGAGCACAATTACTATAGTCGGATGATTACTACATATAGAAGCAAATGAAGAGATTGATCGTTTTTCTTTTCAGATGAAGGCTGGATGGATCATGCCTTCTGCAAAGTATGAGTGTACATGAAATGAACTACTAAGAAAAGACAGCCCATCTGTTGCATGGAATATTTATAAAAACAATTTAGAAAAATTCAGAATTGTCTTAATCCGCCCCTGGTTTCAAATGAAAAACCATTTAGCATGTGTGGTGTGTGGAAAATGTGGTCCAAAGTGTATCTCCAAATAATTCATTTGAAAAGAGCTCATATACCAAAACTTGTTCAAATTTTACAGGTTTTTGACCGAGCCAGTTTTTCGTGGAAGCCATCAATGACAAGCGATGTTGATGTGTTGCTAACATTTTTGAAGTTTAATCATTATAAAGTTATGCAGTTCAAACATTATCTAAAAGCAGAAAGAATTCGCGCATATTTTGATTCCAGCACGCAGCTCTTTTTCACCATTTTTATTGATATCAAAAAGGGCGAATTTTTCTTGCAGTTTTTTTTTTGTGGTTTTTGGTTAAAAATGTTTTAAACACTTCTATCCTACAAAGGGTTCCTCCACTTGCAATTTCATTAATCGTTGCAAAACATCATCTTAAAAGTCGAATTTGAGAGCGATTGAAAAATCATTTTTTAAAAGATTGTTTCAAAACGTTTACCAATTCTGAAACAAAAATTTGGCACCAATGCATCAATCAATTAAATATAAAAAACGTTCTAGACCATCCTAAAGCCTTTAGTTCGATTTGTCATGACAAATTTTATTTCAAAAACTTTGAGGGTAAGTTTTATTCAGACTAGGAGATAAGATCGTGGAAAATAGAATTTTGGGCCAAAGCTTTTCATTATCTATCAGGGGCGGATCTAGGATTTTCTAGAGGCGGGGGGGGGGGGGGGCGGATTTTCAAAAAATTTTCCAAAATTTTGACGACCTTTTTTTTAGGTCAACCAAATTGATTTTTCGAGCTCTCCCAAAGCACTGCTTTGCCCATATTTTAGCAAAATTTTCAGGGCCGCAGGCAAATTTTTGAAAAACAGTCAGTAGAGCCGTTTTTGGGCACTTTTTGAAAGATTTTGACAAAAAATCGCGTTTTTTTGGCGCGCGCTCCCCCTCAAAGTTAGTATATATTGGCGCCCAAGGCGCCTTTAGAAAAATTTTAGGGTCGGTCGGCTAAAAATGGATTTCTGAAAAAGTATCAAAGGGGGGACCCTTTGGGTCGGCAGGGGGTCGAATCCCTGAGAAGGAAAAAGCGTCCGCCCCCCTCCGCCCCCCCCCTAAATCCGCCACTGTTATCTATCCTATTGATGATAAAAATAGAATCAAACAAAACATGACTTTTTTGGAATTTGATGATCTTAAAAAGAGTCCATAATGAGGAAACTCAAAACTGAATTTGAAAACTTTGATGCTAGAAACATAAGAAAAATCATCTGGAAAACTGAATGAGACAAACATGTTCACAATATTGATAACAAGCGATCCATTTTTTTCGGAGACGAAAAGCTTTGAGTTTTTGGTTGATAAGAAACAAAAGCATTTGCGCCAAAGCACCAACCAAGTTTTTGGCTATTTCAGTCAAGCTTTTTAATTTTCATCGGCTGAAGAAAATAAAAACTAGTCAAAAAAGCTACTTCAATAGAGTCAATATATTGCGTGCGTGATATGATACCAATTGTAATTGCATGACAGCTGAACTCTTTTACCCATCCTATCCTTATAAAATGGTTTGATGCGATAAAAACTGGTGCATTGTACATTCTTTATAGAGTACCTGTGAATATAAACGAACGCAAAATAAACCAATTTTCAAATTTATTGAAAAGCAATGGAAAAAAGCAATAGCACAAAACAGTTGTAATGAAAAGAAAAATTGAATTTGAAGCGGAGAAAAGATAATTCAGTACAATAATTTAAGCAAAAAATTAAATTAATTTAGATAACATTCACAAAGAATATCCCATTCAGAGGTACAAAGGTTAACGCGAGATACGGTCGCAAGCAAGATAATATTCTACAGTCTTGGACCCTAAATAAATGGCTCGACCATTTTCAAAAGCTCGAGCAATATTGAGGCGATCGATCGGGCTGTGCTCGAGTCAAGGTTCACCGATGCGGTCGAACGAAGACCGTTTTTGAATCTTTGAGAGGATGTTTGTCCGTTTTTGAGTCAAATCATGTCCGCTTTCGTTGTCTTTGATTTAGGCTGACATTTTTCGG